>NC_071091.1:108155077-108375077 GCF_027358695.1 Spea bombifrons | reverse complement strand
GAGAGCGATTTATCTCCATGTAGTGGGACTGCTCCTCGAGCCAGAAACTTTAATTCACAAACCCCCGGTCTTAACTATCGGCGAAGTCTTAACCACGACAGGCTTAAGATTCGGCGAAAGCCATCGAGGACGTGTCAGAGCGGAGAAGACCACTGACGTTTCTCCAGGACTATGAGGGGAAGATAGGAATTCTAGAAACTGCTGAAAACTGTGCAATTACTTTGGGTCTTAAATATACTTTTTTTTTTTTTTTTTTAAATTAATCCTGCATGCAGGTCATGTACGGTAATCCAAAGTATTATTTTATACTAGTCGAGACAGGAAAGCATGATGTAGATTTTTTTTGTTTTTTTTTTGCTTGTTTACGCTCTTTTATGAATATTTTTTTTTCCTCGCAAGGAAAAAAAAAAAAAAAACTGAATTTGCATCTTGTAAATGACCCAAAACACTCAAAGTCTTAAAAAAAAAAAATTCTTGGACACCGTATATCAACCAAGCAGCTGGAACATAGGACTGAAAAATTAAAATACAAAAAAAACAAAAACTTTTTAATCAAAGGACTTCCAACATGAAAAAAAAAATAATAAAAAAAGGGACAGATTGTAACGAACTTCCCCGTTCTATATTTTGTTATTTATATTAAAAAAAAACAAGAAAAAAAAACCAGGAGATCTGAGCCAGATAAAGGATATGGTTTAACCCTTCGAGTGGCAGAGGGGATGGGGTGTCGGTCACCCAGAACACCCTTCTGGCACCCCAAGAGTTAAAGCATCCGCTTGTATATATTGTAGAATTTAGTTCGTTTTAATGTTTTTTTTTATTATTATTATTTTTCTTTTTTTTTTTTTAAGCCTATATTTTGCTTGGTGATTTAAAAATGAAAAAGAAAAAAAAAAAAAAAGTCTTAAGGAAAGTTTGTATGTCACCGCATGCAAATAATATTTAAATGAATATGTTATTTAACGTCGACGAGCCTAATGCACTATATAAAGGAATCAACTGGATCCATCTTACCGTCGTTTTATAGAGATTTTAAGAAATTATCTATGCCGTTTCAAAAAAATGTTGGGTAATAAACGTACATTCTAACATGCCCCCCCATGGGGGGGTAATATAGTAATATATAAATGAATTATTAGGCTGCTCTGTATTCTATGCACTGTCTTATTTATGAATTTACCCTCGGGAAACAAATGTTATTTAAATTCAAATGCTTATGCACAATATTTCTGAAAAAAAAAATAAAAAAAAACGATTAAAAACAATGCTTCACGTGAAGTAAACCACGGATATTTACAGATACAATGTATTGACGTAGAAGTCGTTCCAATAATCGATCCCCCCCCCCAATGTTCTGCGGGATATTTGAGCCATGGAAAAGTGTGTTAGGAGTTTCAATGCCTTTTAAAAAAAAAAAAAAAATGTTTCAAGATCCATGTCGCCGAGTACAATTTTTTTGTATAAAATGCTCTTAATTACAGTATTATAAAAGAAAACGAAAGAAAAGCCATTTGATTCCCCTCCCCCACTCGGATTTTTAATGAAACGTTTTTTTGTGTTGGACATTTTTCTCCCTAAAATAAACCTGTTTCAACATATTGACTTTTTTTTTTTTTTGCATTTAATGATTTTTTTTTTAAAATAAATTCTGTTTTGTATTTTGTGATGTGCTTTTTGAGTGAAGAGAGTGCTGGGAAGTCTGTCCGAGTGAGTTTTTTTTTAATTTTTTCAATTCTTAGCTGAAATTTATTTCAATGAAAATAATTTCAATCAAACTTTCTATTTTATTTTTTTTATTTTTTTTTTTACAGAAATACAGTTCTTATTGTTTGGACAAATAATTTCAAATGAAACAAAAAGTTTTAACAAAAATGCTGTAAGTTTTTAACAAAATGCTTGCTTGCGATAGCCAACAAAAAATGCGTCATTTCTGTAATTAAGATAAATATATGTGAGCCCCGTTACCGTATATATTCTATTAGCTGCAGTTTATAGATTGATAGATATTGATAAATATATATACGGTGTTTTTGGATTTTTAAATTTATTTTAAAATAAATAGGAATATATTTATTTTAAAAATTATTTTAAAATAAATAGGAATAAATTTCCAGTAAAAAAGTAATTTAATTTAATTTTTTTATAATTCTTTAAATTAAATATTAAATCTAGGAAGGATCTCGTACAACTAAACCCCCGGCTTGTGAATAAGAAGCGTGGAACTTTTTGACTATTAACAAGAAAAAAAAATGTCCTCTTGAACTTCCCGAAAGGTTCGTTTTAATAAATGAATCGCTTCTTGTGAACCCCGGCTCCATTCTCCTGGAAAGTTTTTTTTTGTGTGTTTTGGACGTTATTGCGGTGTTTCGTGCTCAGCGGTGAAGTTTTTTGTTGTTGTTAAAGATGGTGTTTCATTCAACCAGAATAATAGAACCGAACAAAAAAAATATATGATTTATTTTAGACATAGAAAAATTAAAAAACAAAATCATAAAATCAATCCTTTAAATCACTTTGCGTAGTAAAATAAATCACTATTAATGTCATCCTTTAATGTTTCTCAAAACGTCTTTTTTAAATATATTTTAAGCCAAATTTTAAAATTTTCCTGTTAATATTAAAAAGAAGGTAAATTACATTATTCTGGCTAACTCCGTTTCTATTTGTTTTTGGAGGTTTTGAGCAGTAATCAGAGTCCAGTGAATTTTGGATTCTTCGTTAAATTTCATGTTTTTCAACTAATCTTGTTTTGTAGTTAATGCAGTAAATTTGTAGCTGGGAAGTAGGATTGAAAATTCGTGAAGAAATAGTTTTTTCTTTTGGAAATTTGGCTGGGAAAAAAGGTTAAACATTTGGATTGTATTTTCCTGAATTCTGGTTTTAAATAACTTTTACTTTTTCCTCCCCAAATCTGTCTGCTTTATTCTCCCATGCGAACGTTTCTACTAAAGGAAGCCCGGTGTGTTTTTGATTAAAATAAAACCAAAAAACCTAATTTATTTTACAGAAATGGATCAATCTACAGGTGTGCGAGAAATAAAAATCATTTATAGATTTTTCTGGAGTTTAGAAGGATCCAGAAGCGAATAATTCTTTCGTGATGAGATGGAAAACAGGGGGTTAAAAATGCAAATTATCCAATTTTTAGATTTCATTTAAGTTTTTTGGTAAATTCAAATCCTTACATCGTGATATTTTATTTTCTTTAAATAGTTTTTTTATTTCTAGACGTAGATTTTGTTACTTTAAGGAATAAAGCCGGAGGATTCTTTAAAGTTCTGTTTTTGATGGACCGCGTTCTTCGTATAAATAATATGTATTTGTTCCATAAATATAGAAAACGCGCGGCCGCTGACAAAATGTTCGTTCGTCTCAGAATTCCGTTTTTCCAGATGATTTATGGATCAATTAGGGAAAAGTTTTGAGCACCAAACGCTATGTCGGAAGGGGGGGGGGCGGTTTGAAAATGTACAAAATGTTGGTAACGTCCCTTACTGTAGAAGATAATTAAATGAAGGAAAAACCATTTAATAAACAGTTTGCATGAAACAAAAAATGCTACTTATATTGTTGGGAATTTTACGTTTCAGACACATTTCCTGCAGTTTGGAGGTGAGACGTTGGAGGCTCCGTATCGTCTCTCGTTGTGTGAGGTCGCTTGGTAAGTTAGGGTCACAGCGATTAAAACATAGAAACCCAGCATCCGCCGGCGGCTCGGCCCCATCCGGCCCCCGTCTACTCTGCCCGTTTCTGTAACGACTCAAACCTTAATCAGTCGTTGGTCTCGTCTTAGATTCAGGAGCCGTATGTCTATCCCATGCATGTTTAATCCCCTCACTGTATTACCCTCTACCACCTCTGCTGGGAGGCTGTTCCTCTTATCTACCACCCTCTCAGTAAAGTAAAACTCCCTTCCGTTCCATCTCAGTCTCTGACTCTCTAGTGTTGGATTCCGGTCTCTTGTTGTAACTTCTCTCCTCCTTTGTAATAAATTCCCTCCTGTACTTTTATCCTTTTATGTATTTAAATGTCTCTCCCATCCCCCGTCTCTCTTCTCTCCACCGAGCCGGACATGTTGAGATCCCTCGGTCTTGATAATCCCGCAGCCCGGTATAATAACAGGCGTTCTAATTAACGGCCCCCGGGAGAAAGCTTTGGCGTTACAGATTTAGGGTAATATACGTGACCCCCCGGGTGTTTCTGAAGCGCTGACGCGGGGGCGACGATTGGTGCTGAGGACAGCGGCGTGGTACGGGGGGGTCACGAGACTCTCGAGATACCGACCGCTTCTCACTTTACAAAGTCCAATAAAAAGAAATGTGTGATTTTTTTTGGTTGTAATTATTAAAATATTTAAATTATGTAAAAAAAAGTTTGGAATTTTTTGGAATTGTTTTTGATTTTGGAATATTTTCTGCCCCTTTGCTTGCAAATTCAAATCCCAGATTCGGCAGGAAAAGTTTTAAAACGCTCTGCGGAACCAGAGAAAAAAATACAAACCCCCCCCCCCCCCAAACCCCCGTATACATCTTTTAATGATTTATTTTTATTATTTTTTATTTTTAAATTAATTGAAATGAAACCCAGATAAAATAGAACATTATGGGGAGAATGGTAGGGTTTGTGTGTTGAGAGCGGTGGGGGGGGGTAACTCACAGGCAGAATGTACGGATCCGGTTTTTATGTCATTTGACTCCCGTAAAATAATAAAAAATTAACAATCAATATTTTTTTCTAATTCTTTTTTTATTTCTGTTGCTTCTGCTTCATAAAGTAAGATAATTTAGAGCGGTGATACACTGCGGCGCATCGATTCGCGGGAGCAATTAGCTCTTCTCTCGTCTCCTCGATGTTACTGCTGTTTTACCGTTTAATCCAGGGACGGTCCCTGCTTTTTACCCCCCCCCCGTCCTGCCCCCCCCCCGGGGGTAACAAGTCCAGCATTTATCCCTGATTTCTCGTAGGCTTTACATTTTGTAAATGAGGCCAATGTTCTGATTCCCTTCTCTGGATATATGAGCTGTGCGGGGAATGTCCGTATAACGTGGATAAGTCTTTTTAATGATTTTTTTAATGATTTTTTATATATATTTCAGGTGTGGGGGGCGGGGGAGCGGAGTATCAGGCAGAGTTGGATTTCATTAAGGTCAGACTTTTAGGGACAGCCTGGCAAGGGTTCCCGTTTTTTCCTGTAACTCCGCTCCTTGGCATCCGGCCTTTTACCCCAGGGGGCAGCTGAGTGACGGCTGAAGATCGGGCGAGCTGGTATGTTTCATGTTGGGTAACCGGTTATTGTTACCGATTTATCATTCCGAGGACCTGGGCCGGGGGCTGGGTGACCACTTCTGCCTCGGAGACCCCCGGCATGCCCATGTCCCTTTTCAGAGAGACCGATGAGTCCTGCATTTACTGTCTTTGTAAAGTGTGACATCGGGATTACTTTCCTCCTTCGCGTCTATTCCAATTTTCCTCCGTTTTGGTGATAATTTAGAGTTTTCTCTTATTATGCTGATTTTCTCGTTAATTATCTGTGTTGTACACCGCTATAGAATATGCTGGTGATATACCCGTGACGGTAATGATAATGAGATGATATCCGCAGTAAGCTGATTATGTGAAAAACCTAGATCTAAAAATTCTATTATCACTTTTTTCTCCCCGCCGTCACATTGTCAGCTCTCCTGCTACTCACCGAGTTAAAAGGCAGAGGCTGTGCGCTTGTTTATGTTGATTTTTAACCCTGTCAGTTCCCGGAGAGCACACAGCGCATGGTCGGACCTGGTTAGCCGAGATGCTCAGGGGGTTACTGCCCTCTCCTGACCCAGATCTCTGCCACAAGGAGGAGGCTACCGATATATTTTTAGGATGAAATTCATGAAAGAGTTAAAATATCGGTGGCGCAAATAAGAGAAAAGTTCACAATTCGATCATTTGGAGTTTGTGTTGAAATTTGCCCAACCGGAGACCCTCTGAGGAAATCCCTTCTGGTTTTGAAAGGGTTAAGATTTCCCCCAAATTGCCTTCCTCCCAGCAGCCGAAGGGTTAACGTGTTGTTTAATTCCATACGGTTTTGCCGTTTATCCAGGGGCTTATTAGACTGTAAGCTCTTCTGATTCGGGCGTCAGTTCCAGCGTTTAACCCCCGATAGTAACGCGTTCGCAGGCAGCCGCATTGCTCATCCCTCTGCCGGCCTTAAATAATCACCAACGCCGGCCGCCGGGAAACGGAATTATTCCTTCTACGTTCCATTTCATTTATATGGCGCCAGCAGCTTCCGTGGCGCAGTTACTACCGAGGGAGACAGAAAACGAACAATTACGTTAAATACGCGCAATAAGACAGACGGGGAAGGGAGGCCCTGATCTGAGGAGCTTGCAATCTATGACAAGGTTTTATTTTTACGGGTTTGTTTTAACATTTATAACATTTCGATCTTTTAAGTCTCCTTATAGCGGATTTGTTGTAAATGGTGGAATATAAAAATATATATCGTGATAATCCATCATCTGGGAAGATACGAACGTTTGCGTTTAAAGCCTCCGGAGCCGCCATTTCCTCGCTGGATTCCGCTCCCCCCTCGTGTGAAAGCTGGGAAATTCACCGATCTGCGTCTTTATAATTCTTTAAAAAATAGATAATAGATAAATCCTCTGAGCAACACAAGAAGGTTTGGCATTTAAATCGATTTCTATAAATTAACATAAATAAAGTATATAAAAAAAAGGAAATGGTTAAAAATAAACCTTTTCTGAGGCACCGGACGCGCCGGCAGGTATCGCACGCGCCGGTATGGTGTAGGACGGGATCGTTCTGCTACAACTCCCACTGTGCTCAGCCGTAAGCCGGGGGCCCGGGGAGGGCCGGGGATCTCGGATACGGCCCATTGTTTTGCTAATTGCCGATTACAGAGGAGAAAACACCGGAGTCATTCCCCTTGGCGCGCGCTCACTTGGCACCATGATCTAGAACTACCCTTGGCAGGTCCACGCTGGCGCAGTACGGCATGCGGAGGTGTGCGATTCCGGGCTTTCGGGGGTTAACGGAATCCAGAATATGCCAGTAACTCATTTAACCCCTTCATATAAGGAAGTAAATTCACAACGAGAATTCAGGATGAGGATTTCGCTGCCGGAGGGGAGACGTTTTACCCAAATACTGCGAGTCTCCAGGCGATCCCTGTGAAGTGTCACCCGCTTTGTTATTTGGGTCCCGAGCCCGCTGGACACCCCAGTTTGGGTTATTACTTCATGAGGGTCTGCGGTTTCCTGTGATGTCACAAGGTGTGTGATGTCACTTATTGGTTAATTACGTCTCTAAAACCATGTCTGGAGCCTTACTGCCGGGTTTCCATTAAAACGTCTCGCTGGAAATACCCCGTCCCTGCGGGGGGATTTGTTTCCACGTACGGGGTATACACCCCACAGCCTGCAGGGGGCAGCACTTTACGTGCACCGGCCAGTAACAAGGATGTGTGTTCGGGGATGATGCGGTCGCCCGGGGTTACGGAGCTCAGGAATGTATTTATAACATGGTGAATACCCGTGCTGGGTGCCCCTCCTTACCCTCATTTGCACCCAGATCCTTCTTTCCTGCCCTGATGCCCCTTTTTCCTCCCCTGATGCCCCTCATTTGTAGGATCTCAGAATGCTTGCGGGCTATAAATGAGCCACAGGGTTCACTAACTGCCACACACGTACACACACGTACACGCACACACTAACTGCCACACACACACACGCACACACTAACTGCCACACACACACGCACACACTAACTGCCACACACGTACACGCACACACTAACTGCCACACACGTACACGCACACACATCCCAGCCCCAGAGTATCTCTGCTCCGGTGCCTGCCGGCTGCTGGTCGGGGGATCCTGACATTATAACTCTCAGCCATGCAGAAGATTGGCCCCCACCTGACCCAGTACAATAGGGGGCCTATTCCTCCTGTGCAGAGCAGGCTACTACAGCAAGCAGCGGCCACGTGGGGCAAATGCCTCATAAACCCGCCCCTGGATGTGGGGACTCGCACCATCAGAAGAGGCCTGCTAGTGTTTGTTTGAATTGGATGTATAAGATAGGGTAATAGTCGTTCCCTCAGCCCTTTCTCTTACTCCACCCCACCCCCCCATTGGATTTGTCCTGGCCCTCTCACCTCCCCTGTGTGTCTTATTCCTCCCCTGCCTCCCTCTCTCCCCCCTGATGCCCCTCTTTTCTAGGAGGTCAGAATGTTTGCTGGGTATGAGGGGATCGCAGGGTTCTACAGCCCTAAAAGCCCCGATAATGTGTATAGAAACAGCAGGGAACGGCTTTATAAATTAAACGGGGTAAATAAACCCCATTATTCTTCTTCTAAATGCCCCCTTCAGTTTCACAATAGCCCCACCCCAGACACGCCTCTAAACACACCCCCGGGAATTAAATTGCCCCTCTTTGGCCGCTTGCGGTGTTGGGGGGTAAGGCTGAGTGTGCGTGGACAGAGTGAGCCTTCCCGGTGATGTGAATCGCTGAGTGTGCGTGGAAGGAGTGAGCGTTCCCGGTGATGTGAATCGCTGAGTGTGCGTGGAAGGAGTGAGCGTTCCCGGTGATGTGAATCGCTGAGTGTGCGTGGAAGGAGTGAGCGTTCCCGGTGATGTGAATCGCGTTGTCACCTCCTCTGTCCCCTAGATATAGTTATAATAATAATCGGGGGAGGGGTAATGTTCCGGTGCCTCGTTGCTCCTTTTGTTCCCGTATTATATTACAGTTAATGGATATTTCTTTATATCTCACGTACTATACCCAGAGGTCACAGAAGTCTCCTAAAACTGAAATAAAGTGATTTCTGTGATAGGGCAAATGTTTAACCATTTTGTTGCTGGAGTTACTTATCCTGTTAAACCTATGGATGTGAAATATTGGGGGGGGGGGAATCCCCCCCAGATCATAAATAAATCTTAAATAAATAAATAAATATATCTGTTAACAAATAATATAATAATTTAATGCAATTTAACACTATGGCTTTTTATATTAATAAACAACTCTGTAATTAAATGTGTGATTGTCTACCGTTATTATACATCCTAGCGTAATATGCGTCACGGTTCGGTCTCCGTTGGCTTCTCTCTCCCGACCACTTCTTCTGGGAGGCTGTTCTGCTTATCTACCACCCTCTCTGTAACGTAAAAGTGGTTTGTGGTGCTTTTAATGTCTCTTTTTAAAGGGATGAGGGTATTTTAAGAAAGTCTCGCCCCCCCCCCCCGGGCTCCCGCACCCTGACCGAGGCTACTGGCAGCCTTCGAGCCACGTCTGGGTGTTTTTCACATTTGGGGCTGCAGAGGGCGCTGTGGGGAGTCCTTGGCCGCACGCTGCATGCTGTTCAGCTCGGTGGGATCGGAGAGCGTCTGCCGCTGATTGCTGAGATATTAATATCTGTCTCCATATCAGCCGAGTCAGACCGCGGACCCCCTGGTCGAGAGCGTCGTGCGTGTGGGGTCTGCGCCATTCCCTGATATGAACGGAAAAGTTATGGATATTTCTGATGGTTTATACAACAGATTAAAGCAGATTCCTCTTATTATTGTTGTTATAAGGGGCTGCCGGTAACGGGGACAAGTCTGGAGATATTTTATCCAAATGAAGTAGTAATAATAATAATAATAATTAATATTATAATAATAATTACTGAGTTATAGACAAATGCCCCTCTCTCCTCCCCTGATGCCCCTCTCTCCTCCCCCCGATGCCCCTCTTTTCTAGGAGGTCAGAATGTTTGCTGGGTATGAAGGGATCGCAGGGTTCTACAGCCCTAAAAGCCCTGATAATGTGTATAGAAACGGCAGGAAAAGGGTTAAATAAAACCCGTTCTTCTTCTTCTTCTAATTCTGTGGCATAAAGTCACATGAAGAGTCTGGGTAAAGCCCCCCGATCTCTAATCAGCGTGCTCCAGGCTGAATTTAGGCAGAGGCTCCTCGATCGCCCCACCGTTGTCTTCTTTGCACCGTTTACCCGAATTACTCGATTCCCCCCTCTGTATGTGCAGCAGGGGCAGCAGGGGCAGCAGCGGTGGTGTCTCTATGGAGTTAAGGAGTCGTACAGCACACAGTTGCTTAATGTATCCACCTGCAGTTTGTTGGCGGGGGGGGGGGGGATGTGTACTAAAAATAATCAATATATAGAGGTTTACGAAGCTCTCCCGGATCCATCCATCTTCCTGGAGACCTTAAAAATGTCAATATTAATGAAAGTGCTCCAAGGATATTCCGGGTGCCAGATGTATTGATTTAAAGATATCGAAAAAGAACAGTGCGGAATATTATGTTGGGCCAGGGCTTTGGGTGCTGTCCCCCCAGTGTGGGTGATGTGCAGTTTTTGGTTGGAACCAGGCACTGATGAACCAGGCACGGGTGATAGCTGGTCTGGGCCGATCTATGATCCCCCAAGCACCGGTCTGGGTTGGTCGATGACTCCTCACGCACTGGTCTGGGTTGGTCCATGGCTTCTTAGGCTCTGGTCTGGGTTGGTCCATGGCTTCTTAGGCACTGGTCTGGGCTGGTCTGTGACTTTCCACACCCTGGTCTGGACTGATCCATGACCTCCCACATACTAGTCTGGGTTGGTCCATGGCTTCCTAAACACTGGTCTGGACTGTGGTTCCCCATTCACGGGTCTGGGTTGTCCATGACTTCCCATGCACTGGTCTGAGCTGATCCATGACCTCCCAGGTACTGGTCTGGGTTGGTCCATGGCTTCCCACTCACTGGTCTGGGTTGGTCCGTGACTTCCCACACACTGGTTTGGACTGAGTCCAGGATGAATCTTGAATAGCACAAGGCATAGTCAGACTATCCGAGTAGGCAGAATGCTTGCATAAAGAATAAGCGAGGCCCTCAAAGAAGTCCATGCAGCCAAAGATGGAAAAGCATAAAAATGCGGGGACCGGGGTTACGATCCACGGACAGTATTAAGAGAACGTTGAAGCAAAGTATTAGGAACGAACAAAAGAACTAAAGTAGGCTTAATCAGTCTGGCTGATGAAGCGATGATTTAGGTGATGTGCATGAATGGTCAGCAGGCACCATCAGTGGTGCTGCTTCTACATAAGCAGCAGGGTGGGGAACAGATGATGGACAGCTCTATTACAGGATTTCTCTTAATGTTTCAAGCATACGTGTTACATACCTCAGTTCATATATAGTTAAAGTGATCAATTAGCTTGGAATGAAGGCCCTTTAATTATTATCAGGGTCCCTATAAAGTCTCGGCGACCGGAGTTTAATTTTGACCGTAGATGCTGGCCGTCGTATTCCATAAACACGATGCAGGGGACGTAAATTAGAGATCAGCTCTTCTTATCGGAGACAACATGCGCCAAACGTGTGACGTGTACACAGCGGTGCTTAGCTCGATCCTGAAATGTTAAAACCTACCATTTTTGAGAAGATAACCCAGCGTGGTTGGCTTCCATTTTGACCCTAAAAGATTCGAGACCAAATATTCCAAAGTTCTCAAGGGGGTTAGTTAAAAAACTATTAGCCTCCCCCCAAATGAAGGAGCTGGAACTAAATCCACTAACAATTAACAACAATAGAATATACACTCCCTGGCCACTTTATTAGGTACGCGTGGCTAGTACCGGGTTGGACCCCCTTTTGCCTTCATTCTTCGTGGCAGACTTTCTACATTCCTCAGAGATTTTGGTCCGTATGGACATGATGGCGTCACGCAGTTGCTGCAGATTTGACGGCTGCACATCCATGATGCGAATCTCCCGTCCCACCACATCCCGAAGGTGCTCTATTGGATTGAGATCCGGTGGCTGTGGAGGCCGTTGGGGTTCAGTGACCTCATCGTCATGTCCAAGAAACCAGTTTGAGATGATGTGAGGTTTGTGACGCGGTGCGTTATCCTGCTGGAAGGAGCCATCAGAAGATGGGGACACTGTGGTCATAAAGGGATGGGACATGGTCAGCATCAATACTCAGACAAGCTGTCACATTTATACAATGCTCAATTGGTACTAAGGGGCCCGAAGTGTGCCAAGAAAATGTCCTCCACACCATTACACCATCACCAACCGGCCTCAACTGTTGATACAAGGCAAGATGCTTTCATGTTGTTTACGCCAAAGTCTGACCCGGCCATCTGAATGTCTCAGCTGGAATCGAGACTCATCAGAACAGGCTACTGAGTTACTGTTACCTTTCTGTCACCTCGAACCAGTGAGCCCGTTCTCTCCTCTGACCTCTGACATCAACAAGGAATTTTCTTCACACAGCTGCCGCTCACTGGATATTTTCTCTTTTCCGGACCATTCTCTGTAAACCCCAGAGATGATTTGGGTGAAAATCCCAGTAGATCCCCAGTTACTGAAATGCTCAGACCAGCCCGTCCCGCACAACAACCACCATGCCACGTGTAAAGTCACTTAAATCCTCTTTCTTCCCCATTCTGATGCTCGGTTTGAACTTCAGCGAGTTGTCTTGACCGCGTCTACATCCCTAAATGCATTGAGTTGCCGTCATGTGATTGGCCAAGTTCATTCAGTTGGTTGATCAGATTTATCGTATTCTCTGAGGAAGGCTGCATGTTGGATTAGGTGCCCTCTGATAAAAGCCTTATCCGCCAACCATAGTAATTGAGGAATAACATCTGACGACTGATTTACATCAAAGTGTTTCTTAATTTTTGCAGAGAACATGTTTTTGGCCCCTTCATCCGTTATTAGGCTTTCATTGAGGTGCTTTGGCCCCTACCTGACATGGTGATTTTTTCCATGACTGAGTGTTCTAATAATCTATTTAGAGTTCCAGGAATGCATTTTCCGTGTCAATGATCCCCCCCACCTGTATTAATACATAAGAGGGACTTGGTCTTCCCCTTCATCCACCTGGTAGAGCTAACGGCCTCAAAAGGATTTCTAACAATATATGGGAAGTGAAACACACTCGTAACCCAGATGGGGTTTGGGTAGGATCAGTTCGTATGGATATGTATTGGATAGTGACCTGTATGTTTCATTATTATTATGGTTCTAGGTTAACTCCAGGGAACCTGATGTTCTTCAGGGGCTGTTGGCCAATATTTCATTCACAAGATCATCAGGATACCAGGCGGTTTAGTTCATCAAACTGTACATTTGTCAAGAGTGAAGGAACAAACCAGAGCCGACCCAGTTAAACTGTCTTCTCCCCTTACATCTTTGGGTCTTTCTGAAGGATCTTTCCAACTCAGCCAATGCCTAGCTCGGCCAGCCTGGCCCATTTTTCTTCCTTGGCTAATGCCCTGTAGATGGGTGGCTTGTCAACCTCTCATGTCTACTAGCCCATCTTCTAGGAGCAGACTGACCACAATGACCAATGAGTCAGTAAATTAGGCTGATCACTTTTTTTTTTTTTTTTTTTTTTTTGAGAAGCAATTTTTATTTTGTCAATAGAAAAGATGACTTCCAAATAAACTCAAATACAGACAAAACACCACATCACAGGTACAGTGTACACATCACGACAACGCCAATGAGCGCGAAACAGAAGATAACGTAAACAGAATGTACCCTAATAATAGGCCCATGGCACAACGCCCAAAGGACGAAGGCACACATTGAGCGCACATAATAACAGCGCCGGCGAGTCTGGAATAGGTGTAAGTATCGAAAATCATCTCCGGAGAGAAATGCAGAGAAAAGAAAAGAGATAAAGCCAGAAGACCAAAGATAAGCACCGGAAAAAGGAGAGGGGGAGAAAGAAAAAAAAAAAAAAAAAAAAAAAAAAAAAAAAGAGATAGAACTCTCAGAAACCTCAGAGCCGCAGCCAGCCGAACAACAGGTAGCAGCCACAGGTCAAATCCACGAAACCGTTGCTGGTGACATCCCAAATTTCTCCATCCACGGGCCCCAGGTGAGAAAGAAAATGTGGGACCTGTCATGCAGGTAAGCCGTGATCTTTTCCATCTTCAGCATATGCCAAATTTTAGCTTCAACGACGTGCAGCTCAGGAGTGCCAGATTTCCACACTTGGGCAATAGCGAGACGGACCGCCGTACAGACTCGAAATATAAGACGATGCGCTGGTTTAGACAGAGTATCCGAAGGATAGCATCTACAGAGAAGAGCCGACCAAGGCTCGGGTCGGAGGGACTCCCCAAGAGCATCGCTCAGCAAACTGAAGAAATGGGCCCATATCGGCACAAGCTTGGGGCAGGCCCACCAAATATGCAGCGGGGTCCCCACCTCGTCACAGCCACGAAAACAGAGAGGGGAATGCGTCGGGAACATACGGTGCAGGCGTGAAGGGGTGAGATGCCAGCGAGACAACACCTTAAAGCAGTTCTCCTGCACAAGAGTGCAGGCGGTGACTTTCCAAATGTTCTCATAAATCTCCCCCCAATCAGAGGAGTCGAGAGCTTGATCCAAATCGGTCTCCCATTGGCTTTCAAAAGAAGGCGAGGACGAGTACTTCACCCCCAAAGCGTGGTTGTACAGAAGTGATATCGCACCACCGATTCTATGGGGACGCGCGCACAAGTGTTCATAAAAGGTAGCAACGTAATCCGGAAAACGCTTGAGGAACTGAAGGAGAAAATGAGAAACCTGGCGGTATCGAAAAGTTTCAGACATAGGCATGTCGTGCAATGAGACTAGTTGCTGGAAGGAGTAGGGCCGACCGTTGAGGAGCAGATCTCCCACTGTAACCAGACCCTTATCAACCCACCACTGGAACGGACGAATCTGAAGACCTGCCGGGAAATCTTGATTCTGGAACACCGGTTGCAATCTAGAACCATTGTCCATGAGCTTATATTTGCGACGAACCCGGTACCAGAGAGAGAACGAATGTAGGAGGGTAGGGCTGTCAGAGATCCTGCTTTTATCCAGGGTAGGGAGCCACATAAGCCATCGGAGATTCGCCCCAGAGGAGAGATCAGACTCCAGCTGAACCCAGCGCGCAGGGGAGGGGCGCACCGAGAGGGACAAAAGCATGGCCAACTGAGCTGCAACATAGTATTCATAAAGGAGGGGAGTGGATAGCCCTCCAGCCTTCTTCGACCTATATAGGGTCGATCTAGCAAGCCTGCTCCTCCGGCCCTGCCAAACAAACCTCTCAATAGCCCCCTGAAGGCCCGCAATATCTTTCCGAAGGATCGGCAAGGAGATGGAACGAAAAAGATACAACAACTTGGGCAACAAATTCATTTTCACCGCATAGATCCGCCCCATAAACGATAAAGCGTAGGTGGACCAAGTGGCAAGATCGCGCTTTAGGGTCTGAATTAGCGGCAGGTAGTTGGCCGCATACATCTGGTGATGAGAGGGGGTGATATTAATGCCCAAAGACCGCAGGGAGAAAGGCCGCCATTTAAAATCAAAATTAAGGGAGAGGAGCTTAACCGTAGGGGAGGGAAGACTAACATTGAGGGCTTCGCATTTATCGGAATTGATTTTGTAACCCGAAAGCTTCCCGAACCGTCCAAGCAACTGATACAAATTAGGCAGGGACGTGAGGGGGGACGTCAAAGAGAGCAGGACATCGTCTGCAAACAAGCTAAGTTTGTAGTCCCGACCACCCACAGTAAGACCCTTAATATCCGGGTGCAGACGGATGGCCTGAGCTAACGGCTCAATAGCCAGTGCAAATAACAATGGCGAGAGGGGACAGCCCTGGCGGGTACCCCCCTTAATTGCAAAAGACCGGGAGCGGAACGTGCCAATATCCACCACGGCAGAAGGAAGCGTATATAAAGCCTGCGCACCTCGCAAAAATGCCCCGGAAAAGCCAAAGGCCCGCAAGACCGACCACAAATACCCCCAGTCCACTCGGTCGAAGGCCTTTTCCGCGTCCAGAGACAGGAGCATCATCGGTGACCCGAGTCTCCGACACGAGTGGACCAGGTTCAAAGAGCGCCTAATATTATCCGGGGCCTCCCTCCCCGGGACAAATCCCACCTGGTCAGGATGGACCAGAGCGGGCAAGACCTTGTTTAACCGGAGGGCGAGTATCTTGGCAAAAAGCTTCAAATCAATATTAATAAGGGAGATGGGTCTATAACTGGAACAGAGCGAGGGGTCCTTGCCCTCCTTGGGGATCATAACTATCTTGGCTCTCTGCATGTCTACAGAAGGGCACGCCTCCCCCTTGAGGAACGTATTAAATAATGTGGCCAGATGCGGAAGAAGGCAGGCAGCGAAAGATTTATAATATTTAGCGGTAAAGCCATCGGGACCCGGAGCCTTCGAATTCTGAAAACACTTAAGGGCAGCAGAGACCTCATCCACCGTAATAAGGGCATTCAGGTTAGCTAGGGCCGAAGGAGCAAGCGAAGGCAACTTACACTCAGAGAGAAACTGTTGCAGGCCAGACGAAAGCGAAACCTCAGGGGCCGCCTTCTTGCCGTCGTATAGGTGAGAGTAGTACTCCGCAAACCGATCCGCAATCACTCCAGGGTCAGAGGTCAGGCTGCCCGATGTAGTCTTTATATGACGTATAGTCCGGGAGCGTATGAGGTTCTGGAGCCTCCTTGCCAACATAGTGTCTGGTTTATTCGCCTTCTCAAAAAACCGCTGTTTAGTGCGGAGAAGCGCCCTGGTAGTGTCAGATGAAAGCAAGAGGTTAAGCTGGCCCCTGGTGGAAACTATCTCCCGCAGAAGACGAGCATCCCCGGAGCGCTTGTGCTCCGCTTGAAGTCTGGAAAGGGTGGCCCCAAGGTCCTCCATCTGAGAAAGATGTTGCTTCCTCTTGGCTGAGTTCAGAGCCAGGAATTGGCCTCGGAGAACAGCCTTGTGGGCATCCCAGGTAGTGCCGAGGGTAACATCCGGAGTCAGGTTCTCCTCAAAGTAGGTAGTAAGGGATTGGGTGATGGTCTCACGAACAGCAGGGTCGAGAAGCAGGGAATCGTTGAGTCGCCAGAACGGTCGCAAGTTCGGCGGGAGAAGGCCGACCAGGGAAATCTCAACCATGGCGTGATCGGACCAGGAGATCTCGTGTATCTTAGATCCAAGAAGCGACGGGAGGAGGCATTGATTGAGGAAAAAATAGTCCAGCCTAGAATACATTCTGTGGGGGTGAGAGAAAAAGGAATAGTCCCGATCAGTAGGATGGAGGAGCCGCCATGCATCAAAGAGTCCACTCGACTTGACAAAGCGCTGCAAGGGTTTAAAAATAGAGGTCGGACACGTCCGGGCAGTCGAAAGAGTCCGATCCATATAGGGGTCCAGAACTGAATTAAAATCCCCGCCAATAACAAGACCACCCGGTGGAGTCGTGAGAAGCAACTGAGCAAGCTGATCAAAAAACGCAGATGTCGGAGGGCTAGGAGCATACACGTTGACAATCGTGAGCGGCTGATCGTTAAGCAATCCATCCAAACGTAGGTATCTTCCCTCCTGATCAGAGAACTTGTGGAGGACACGAAAAGGAAGTCTCTTATGTATGAGAATGGATACACCATTATGCTTATCTGGAGCTGCAGAATGAAAATGTACAGGAAATCGCGGATCCCAAAACTTAGGGAGACAGCGCTGCCGGAAGTGGGTCTCCTGGAGTAGAACAATGTCAGCTTGGGAGCGGACATAGTGCCTCACCGCCATACGCCGCTTTTGCGGGGCGAGCAACCCTTTCACATTATGGGAGACTATCTTCAGCCCGGGACGATGTAAGGAAGCCATTGGTCAGAAAGCTGGGCTCAGAGGAGAAGAGAGAAGAGGGGGAAAGACAAAAAAAAAAAAAAAAAAAAAAAAAAAAAAAAAAAACACAAGGAGAAAAGGAAGAAGAAAGAAAGAAAAAAGAGAAGAAAACAGAAGAGAGAACACCAGTGGGACAGACCACCAGGAAGAGAACAATACAAGGCAAACGGAATAGACTCAACCCAAATGTGTCTATTTCAAGAGTAACACAGGGGAACCAGGAGGAGGAGGAAACGACACTCCCCCCGGCAACAATCAAAAAACGGAACACAGCACCAGTAAAATGGAGCAACAGAACAAACCCGATCAGGGCAATAAGGAGCGACAACCCCTACGATGGACCACGGCTACAACCCTCCCGTAACAGGACCAGACAAACAGTCACAAAGACATGTGCGGAGGAGAGGTGAAGTGAGTGCAGATGAGAGAAAAAAAAAAATAAAAAAAAAAAAAAAAAAAAAAAAATAAAAATAAAGAAAAATAAAAAAAAAAAAAATGAATAGGCATGAGTGTGTGGGAAGTGTGAACGGAATCGGCGAGGCACAGCGTGCAGGTAGCCGCTAGAGACGACGTACATGCTGTAGTCATACCGCAAGTGCCTAATATATTTATATATATACTAAAAAAAAAAAAAAAAAAAAAAAAAAAAAAATGAATATGCTTGAGTGTGTGGGAAGTGCGTAGAGAGGCGGTGAGGCACAAAGTGCAGGTAGTCGCCATAGACGATGTACATTCTGCGGTCATACCGCAAGTGCGTGATAGATAGATATATATAAAAAAAAAAAAAACATGCATGAGTGTGTGGGAAGTGTGCACGGAGTCGGCGCGGCACAGTGTGCAGGGGGCCGCTACAGGTGACGTACAGCCTGCAGTCACAGCGCAAGCACTGAGAGGCGCCCAATATAATAACAAAAAAAAAAAAAAAAAAAAAAAAAAAAAAAAAAAAAAAAAAAAATGAAAAATGAATATGCATGAGTGTGTGGGAAGTGCGTAGAGAGGCGGTGAGGCCCAAAGTGCAGGCAGACGCTATAGACGATGTACATCCTGCAGTCATACCGCAAGTGCGTGATAGATATATATATATTAAAAAAAAAATGAAAAAAAAAAGGAACATGCATGAGTGTGTGGAAAGTGTGCACGGAGTCGGCGCGGCACAGCGCGCAGGGGGCCGCTACAGGTGACGGACATCCTGCGGTCACAGCGCAAGCACTGAGAAGCGCCCAATATAATGAGAAAAAAAAAAAAAAAAAAAAAAAAAAAAAAAAAAAAAACCGTGTGCAGACATAGACAGGACCCCACAGGCATGGAGCCAGCAGTGCGGAGCCACATACTTATGCAGACTGGCAGACATGCAAACAGATAAAGAGCGCCGAGTAAATCACATAGTGTTGATAGCAGCTAGACGCAATGTACAGTCTCTAGGCACAGCGGCCACACAATACCCAATGCGATAATGATAATAGTAGGCAAAATAATAAGAAAATAAATAAATAAATAATAATAAAAACAAAAAAAAAAACAAAAAAAAAAAAAAAAAAATTGTAAATATGCAGGACACCACGCATCAGAAGTATGGAGCTACGGAAATATGCACATACGGGGCCGTGCGACATATAGAAATAGGCGGTACGACAGCATGGAAGCCAGTACACAACACGCACATAGGCATACAGTGGAGGCATAATAGGCAAAACAGGCAACCCCCACACCGACGAGGGGCACCAACACAAATAAATGCATAACGGCGACGGCGAAGTAAAAGAAACCGAAAAACAAAACAAAAACGCGTAGTCCGACATAAGTCCCACGAAAATAATAACCGACCGGAACGATAAAGAAAGCAAAAGAAACTCAAATAAACGCGAATCGAGCACTTGGTCATCCTCCACCAGGAGAGCATGGACGATCCTGAAGGAAGGCCAACAGGTCCCCAAAGGACGCGGTGAGAGAGCCGCAGGGGTCAGCAGAGGCTAAGCCAGTCCCAAGGGCGCTTCAGGGCTATCAGCCGGGCGAGGTGGCGAGTGATGCAAGGCCCGTGGGGAGCGTCCCTCCGGTCGAGGAGAAGCTGCCGTCTCAGGAGGTGGTCGGTCAAGGCTTGCAGGCGGTCGGAGCCCCAGGCGGCGCAGGAACGGCCCAGCGTCGGCAAGCTCCCGTAGTTGGAGAAGGAGACTGCCTTTCTGAACCAGGAGCCTGAAAGGAAAGCCCCATCGATAGGAGACCCCACGCTCCCGCAGGAAATCTGTGAGCGGCTTCAAGGCCCGGCGCTTTCGAAGAGTTGAAGGGGCAACGTCCGCATACCACACCGGGGCAATGCCATCCAGCTCCGGGGAAACATTCCGGGTCGCGCGAAGAACTGCCTCTTTCGTTGTAAAATAGTGGCATTTGAGGACGATATCCCTGGGAGGCTCACCATGTCCCGGTTTAGGACGCAGAGCTCTGTGGATCCGCTCGAGGCGCAGCTCCTCGTCCGGCACGTCCGGCAGAAGTTGCTGTAGGTAGCGGTGGATGTAGGAACGGATGTCCGTCAGGGTCTCCGGAACCCCCCTCACCCGTAGGTTAGAGCGCCGGGAGCGATTATCCATATCCTCAACGGCATCCTGAAGATCAGCGCACGTGGCCTCCAAGCGAGCAATGGCGTCATCTCGTTCCTGTTGAGCCGAGGTAAGGTGATCAACCGCTGCTTCAAGGTGGACGGTCCTGGAGGCTAGAGCAGTGAGATCCGCGGAAATAGCCGACAGGCCAGCTTTAAGATCGGCTTGTAGCTCCTGCTTCACCGACAACACGCAGGCCTTGAGGTCCGCGATGTCGCTGCGTGTACTCAGGCCTGCTGTATCCGCGCCTTCTAGGCCATCACCCCGCGCAGCGTCCTTCTTCTTAAAAAAGTCAGGGAGCTCAGAGGAGGCCCCCGGTTTTCCGCCCCTACGGGTGGACATCACGATGCCCGACAACGGGGCAGCAAAAACGATCGGGTAGGGCTACTGGTAGTGGCTGTAAAAGCTATCGTTGCCGAGGGAGAGCAGGAGCTCAGTCAATGTGCGTCCATTTCCCTCGAGCACCAGGACACGCCCCCCCCTGATCACTTTTTAATATGCCAGCTCAGATGGTCTTAGTAGCTCGAGAGGCATGTATTGTCCACTACCCACCATCTTGGCCCATTACTGACTTATAAGTGTACTTGGCTTTGCACATCTTCTCGATTTTTTTCCATGTGTTCATAGAGTCCCCTGAAAGAGAATAAAATGAACCTAGTTACTCCATGAAGACCTCAACGGGGGTGCCAAAGCCACCATATTCCTGCCGGAGGTGTTAAATATCAGTAATTAATTTGTAATCAAGCAACTAGCATCTTGTTAGACTCAACGCTGGGATACGTATTATCTTCAGAAGCTAGTCCGTCGACGTGGAATTTGACCTCCTTACCCATAAGGAGGCCATTAGACCTGGGCCTCCAGCAGAACATGTAACCTTCAGGCTTCCGTAATCTCCCCGAGGACTGGGAGCCTTCTGGATGCAATAAAATGAAATAGGAACTTAATGAGACAGAGGCAAATTAATTTTAACTAACAAATTAGCAATATATATAAACAGCCCTTTTTCACCTATTCCCCGGGAGAGCCGATAACTCCTGCCTCATACGGTGAGTGAACCACCAGATTCTCACCTCCAAACGTGTAATAAATGAGCCCCCGGAGGATTCTGAGGAGGCCAGAGCTTTCTAATGTTCTTTTACAGAAATTCGACTAATTACGGCTTCTTTTGATTAACCCCACGGGTATTAATCATAGAAGAGTCACCAAAACGTGGAATTATCAATTAAATATGGAGTCTGGCGTAATAAGTGAATAAGTGCATGGCGCCTCTGGTCGGGCTCCTCTGGCGGTGTTATGGAGACTCCGGAGAGGTTTAATTAGTTATTTCAGGTTTTTTTATTAAAGCTCCATCTGTGGGCTGGATGTTTTCCACCTGAAGAGCTGTGGAGCTGCTGACGCCGGCGCATTCATTAAAGACAGAAGTGACGGATCCTTTAGGGAAATTATTCACTCCATGGAGTAAGGTCGCCGGGTCCTTGGACTCCGGGGAACTGATTGAGAACCGAGAGCTTCTCCCCAACCTCAAAACGGCGAATGGTCTGCAGGGGTAAAATGATTAGGAAGAGAAGAGAGAGACGGGGAGAGAAAAGAGAGGGGAGAGGAGAGAGAGAGGTGGGAGAGAAAAGAGAGGGGAGAAAAGAGAGAGAGACGGGGAGAGAAAAGAGAGAGAGGTGGGAGAGAGACAGGGAGAGAAAAGAGAGGGGAGAGAAGAGAGAGAGACGGGGAGAGAAAAGAGAGAGAGGTGGGAGAGAGACATTTAAATACACAAAAGGATAAAGCACAGGAGGGAAATTTATTGTAGGAGAGAAGTTACAACAAGAGACCGGAATCCAACACTAGAGGATCGGAGGCTGAGATGGAATGGAAGGAAGTTTTACTTTACTGAGAGGGTGGTGGATAAGTGGAACAGCCTCCCAGTAGAAGTGGTAGAGGCTAATACAGTGAGGGGATTTAAACATGGATGGGACACGAATTTGGGAAGAACCAAAACTCGATGCCTTCTTTGTAGCTTTACCTCAAGGCAGACCTAGATTCCCTGACCGCTGTCCATGGTATGTAATCAGGTGAAGTTGGTACATTTAATTGGGCTAACGTAAAAGATGTAACGTTACATAAGCTTTTGGGGCCACAGTAGTCTCTCCTTCATTTCATCTGAATGGAAACCTCTCTTGGGCTATTATTTTCTGTAACAATCAAACGGCGTCCATTCCCAAAGTGGAGGATTCCATCTAATTTTATGTAAAATTCTAACATTTGCACCCGGGTGTAGGATGCCGGCGCTAACACAATTACCGATTTAACCCATTAGGAGGATGACTGTCAATGACATATTACATGTACTAACATATTGTGTTAACCGCATTTAATTAACACAGCCCTGGATGTGCCCTGATACCCCATCTATACCCCGTGCATCTAACACCAAAAGAGTTAGAGGTGGTCGTTGCCACAACTGAAGCTCATTGCAGTCCATGTCTCATTCCTGTGTTAAATGATTATATTTATTATAGAGGTGAAAGTGAAAATGTGTGATTGGATATGAAGCCGTTGGTAAGGAACTCCTGACTCCTATGGTTTCCCTGGAAGTAGCCCTGTGGGTCCCTTTTTATGCTACAGTCCAGGCGTTGATTAAATTGTCCTCTGGTATACTTTTGTTTCCTCGTCTGCGCATGTGCAGGACCTTTACAACCCACAGCCCCCTCTGTACTGGATTCCAGACAAATCTTTTATGGCGTAAGATGTGTAACAAACTGGACTGGTGAGGAAGAGGCAGCGCTGGCCCTCGAAGGCCAGCGGCCACCTGATGACGTAAGTGTGCGGCCGACGGCTGGATGTTATGTTTTTATGCTCACATAGCGTGCTGCCGGGAGTATATCCAGCTGCCGGCCACAGACTGCAGCACCGGATCTGCCCGGCATTTACCCATCGGCTAGTCTGGGCATCTGGTAACAAAGTATCCATTTAGGATCCGCTATTACTCTGGATTGCTTAGTACAAGCGGTTTTGCATCGATTCTAATGTGGAGCTTTAGTGACTTCCGTCTGGACTCCATTACTTGGGACTTAAAGCTCAAACCATTTACCCCCAACCTCCAGGGCCAGCGACGGGTTATCACTCGCTCCGTTACCTGCCTGGCATGTGACCGCCTTGCTCCAGGCTGACGGCCGACAAGCTCTCCTCTCGTGTCCTTCTGATACCCGCTCTCCGTCTTTTCATTAAATTCCGGCACGGTTTGATCTACCTTCTCCAATTTCCCGTCCTCGTTTGTTCGAAGCACTTTTTTTTGCCGTTTTCTCTCACTTTGGCGCGGCGTGCAGAATGAATTTTAGCACCCGTAAACATTTTGCACCCCTGGCTCTCGGCTAATTGACTCTGACAGCTCGTGCAGTCAGCAGCTGAACGGTGTCGCTGGGAATTCGGCAGGAGTGACAGACTGCCAAAAGCAAATTAGTTTGTCACTTCTCAGCTGACTTGGAAACATGTTTTTTTTTTTCCCTCTTATTCTGTTTTTACGCCCTTTCTCCCTTTTTTTTTTCCTTTTTGTTTTGTTTTGATCCCAACGCCATCTGAAAACCAATCTGAACGCCATTAAATCAGAAGCGCTCGCTAATGATTTTACTCTGCGAACGCTCCGCCGTGTACACGGATACCAGCGTTCACCGGCTGCCCCTCTGCCCCAGCTCACTGGGTATTTATTTTAGGAAGAAACCAAACTTTTTTTCTAGAAGAATAATAAAAGCTTATTTTTATTAAAGCAAATCCTCGACTTCATTATATTAATTGAAATTTTTCTTACTATTCTTCATTCTTCAAAATATGTTTTTTTTTTAATCCTTTCATGCGCAGATGACGTAGTCGGGGTTTTCCTGGCTGTTCGGGTCAAAAGGAAATGCGCAGGGTTTTTGGACTTTCTGAGCCACCGTACGGAGTAACGGGCGATGTCATACCTGGAAGTTCGAGGACTTTTTTTTTCCAGTTCGGCGGTTCAGCGCTGTATTTAACCCTTGCTATTTATGGATGGATGAATAAAGTTATTTTATATAATTATATATAATATATAAGTATAAAATATATACATTTAAAAAATATATTAAAATATTGTAATAAAACATTTGAAAATCCAAATATTAACGCAGAACCAAAAGGAACCCAGAACCATTTTTTTAACGTTAAATTCATGTTTGAATGTTTGAGTGCAAATTCTTCTCTTGCCTCACACTTCGCTCTCTGCCTGCGTTCTGTACGACGTCCGCGAAATGCGTTGGTGAATATTCACGACCGGTAAAGCACCCGACCTCCAGCTCCGGATCAGTAAGAGGGGGAACCCCATGCAGAAGCCCCCTTTTATCCCGGGGGTGCCGGTCCTCCCAGAATCCCGATGCCCCCCCCTCACACGGCAAACAAGAATTAACCCCTGCCTCCCCGGAGGAGGAGGACGCCAGCTGCACTCCCTCTCCCTCTTCCCTTTCCCTCTGTTTCCGGAGAATAAAAACAAAAACATTTTGGATATGATTCTGGATATTGAGAAAATCGATGAACCCGATATGTCTGATAATTTTACATGCAGTGGGAGGACTGTCTGTATTTTCTTCTGCTTAAAAAGAGCTGTTTTCTGCCATTTATTATGTTTTTGTTGTTATTGTGCAACAGATAAAACCTTTTTGTGCTTCTACTTCCTGCTGCTGGGGGTCCACTTCCTCCCTGTTGGGTGGAGCTAATCCATGTCGGTAACCATAGAGAGGTACAATATCATAATGCCATTCAAGCACTGATAGAGCATCTCTATGGTCTTTAGGAAGGACCTCCAGCTCGCCATGATGCAAGAAGCACAAAAAAGAGGTAAGAATCTAAAATTATCAATTATTTAAGAAAAACTCTTTTCCTCTTTAAATAGGTTTTGCATAAACAATCTTGCGCCCAAACGTGTAAAATAAATCCAGACTGGAAGGGATCTGGCTCGAGGGATGTTAAATTTCCACCACTGTCTCTTAATTTTAAGCAAAAAAATTTTTTTTGAATATATTTTTTTGGTACTTTTGCTATACGTGAAATCCAGTGTAAATTTAAACAAAATGTACACCCTGACTGGATCCTTTCTCAGTTTTGGCTGTTGCTTCAAGTTTGGTTCAAAAGTTACATTATACTAAACTATATATTTTTTTAAAAATTTTAGTATGAATATTACTATAAACAAGGAATCACTTTAATTTCTGGTGTAATCTACCTGCTCGGGATCACCAACCAAATTTTAGACGTAATAAATAAAATATATATATTTTTTAAAAAAGCACCATTCAACATAATTAACAGTTTTAAAAAAAAAAAAAATTCTAAAAATATAATTCTTGAACAAATCAAAATCCTGTTTGACTTTTTTTTCTTTAATTTGTCTTTCTGTGTCGCATAAAGGGTTAAACTGAGATAGGTGGGGGCTAGGTGGCTCCAGCGCATGCCATTCACATTGTAGCAGTTTAAAGAGACCCTAGCGGCGCTCCGTATCGATTCGTTTCGCGATTGTATCAGGGGAGTTGGATACGGGCTGTAATTTGGACGGCGTGGCGGCACGGAGCAGGTTTTTCCGCACGCGCCGGATGCCAGATCAGGCAAAGCGAGATCGCACCTCTCCGAGTAATTTACTCATCAACACATCAGCTCCAGATGTAACGAGACTGCCTTGTGTTTCGTGCCATATGTCGCCACGCCGCGGAATTCTGAACTCGCTAAATCTAGTAGAAGCCGTGCCGGCAGCTCGCATTTTCACTTTTACCAAATCAGCAAAATATATAAATTATTTTGCTTAATAAATCTTTTTATTTTTCCCCTCTCGTGACGGGAACAACCTGTACCCCGCCTGGGTTCCCCCGCCAGACAATCCTTCCTTCTCCTCATGGCCACCGGGAACACGGAACCTCCACCGTCAGGCAGGACTAGCATCGGAGACAGCAGGAAACATCTCTCTTCGGGATGAGGGCAGCACCGAGGTTTACCCCCATTTTTTTTTTTTTTGGAAGCCCGAGGTGTGGCGCTTCTCGTGGAATGCGCTTCGTGATAAGCAGCAGAAGCCCGATCCTTTGTAGGATATACCAGATATACCAGAGAAGGCCTGCAGGAGGGCCAGATCTTCTTGGTCTGCCTCCATAGAGGAGGACCACTGGACGGGAGAGGTAGGGAGCCATAAGGCATCGCACTACCTCTACCCGTCAGGACAACAAAGTCCAGATCGCTCAAAACGAAGCGCAAAATCCACGATCCAAAATCAAAACAAATCCTCGCCGTGTTCAAAAAAACCCCCTGTGACGAACCCTGTCTGATCTTCACTGTTATTATTATTATTATAGTTATTTGTACCCGGTTTGAATGTGGATTCAGCCCCAGCCTTCAAAGAGACGATCCTATAATCTGGCTGGGGCTCTTAATCATCCAGCACAGCCCTGTCTGCCCAGACGGCACCCGCACTACAGGGGGGATAACACAGGTGGGAGAAACCCATTGTATCCCTTAATCCCCTCACCTGATACATCCCCTGTATACTGATGGGATTTGTGAGGGGATGTGGCTGATGGGATTTGTGAGGGGATGTGGCTGAAAGGATTGGGGGTTCGGATCGGTGCACAGTGAATGGAGATTGTATATAAGTTCTGTGTGTTTGTAATAAAGGGAGTTCTGTTTTTAACCTCAAAGCATGAAGTCCTGTCTCATGATTGAGGGAAGTGCTGGTCTGTGACTGCTTTCTTCGGACAGCCACAGCGTGTCCGCTAACTGGGAGAGGGAAGGAGCTGACGGGCGGATGTGTCCAGTCTGGGGCACAGGACGATCCGTCACATTGGTGGCAAGCGGCGGGATTGCTTCTTAGTCTGAGGGACACTTCCTTTCTACCCGGATTGACCGACAGGACGGCAGACTTCGGTCGCCTTGACGAGGACATGGATGTGGTATCAGAATTCCAGGGGCTGCTGCGGGTCATCCTCTCATGCTACACCACTGCTCTGCCTACAGAACAATACCAGAACCTGAGGCAAGTGGTTCGACGGTCAGTTTGGCAGAGGGCTGTTATACGCCGGGGTCAGTGTCTTCCAAGCTCCGAACAAAAGATTAGAGACCAGCGGGAACTACGGATGCCATTCCTGGGACAGCAACCCCAGGAGCAATGGGTATCCGAATTGGACAAGCTGGTCCAGCAGGAGGTAGAGCTGGAAGATCACTATAGGGCTCTGCAGTGGTATACAGAGCAAGCATATTGGGGAACTGCGAAAGAATGTTCTCCAGAGGGCTATGATTTCGGTGGCCTGGGATTATTATGGGATAGTCTTCAGGAGGATCCGGACTTCGGCAGCACAGCGGAGTGGCGGATTGAGGACATCCGGGATTTCAGGGAGTGGGACCTCCCAGATGCACTAGGACTCAGAGGTGATTTAGACTTTTTAATTACACAGGAGTGGGAACTGGAGAAGGCGTATAAAAAACTGTTCGAACGCGTTCAACAGAATGCCCCAGGGTCCAGGGATTGTGTGGATTTTGTGGATGTGATTGAGTGGTCATCTGAGGAGGTTGATCCAGGGGGGGTGGATGGGACTGCGGTCTCCACCCCTGAGTCACAGGGATGCTGGGCAGCTAATCCAGATCCAATACTGGAGCTGTGCGACTGTGCTCCACAACCGGATCCAGAGACTGGGGATTTATTTGATTTATTGTCTGAGGATGTTAACCCAAGAGGGGTGGATAACACTGCGGTCTCCACACCTGAGTCCTCAGAATGCTGGGCAGTCTGCCCAGATCCCTTAGCCCCAGCTGAAGAGCTGGCAACAGGGCAGAGTGCTGCTGGCTTCTGCCCCACACCTGCAATGACTACAGGGAAGCAGGGAGGTGGAACAGCCGGTCCATCTCCCCAGCGGCAGAACCTAATTCCGGGACCGGATCAACCTGAACTCCCTCCTCAACGGCAGCAGGAGCACCCGGGAGGGGATGCAGGAGTTATCCCTCCCCAGCGGTACACGGGAGATGGCGCAGCCGGCCCATCTCCCCAGCAGCAGCAGGAGCACCAATTTTGGGAGGGCATTGATGGGCCAAATAAACTGACTGACTACGGAGTCAACCCGTTTGGGGTCTCATCCTATGTCAGTCCAATTCAAAGGGGGAAGAATTGTGACGGAAGCCTCCATCACTGGGACCACTGGAGAAGCCTGACTGCCAGCCTCCTCCCTATTGACTATGGGCCCTGGGTTTCTAAAGACTTCTGTGGCTACCCCAGCAGTATCCTCTCATCACTAGCTGAGGGGATTATCTCCAGCAGACAGCCAGGGTCTGCTACCAGGGAGTGACCACCATTGTTTTAGTCTAATGTATAAATCAGTCTCCCCCACCTATTGTATGGTTAATCCCGTTACTGCCCCTGTTGTCTCTGTGGGAGGCAGATTAAGGGGGTTGTTTGTGTCCCAATATCTTGTTTTATGTTAATGTGTGTTTTGCTGGATATATCCAGCTCTGTGTGTGAGAAATAAATCAGTCTTCGTTTGGTTTTACCCTACACTGAGTCTCGGCGAGTGACTGGGGAACCGGGGAAAGTGTGTTGTCCCAGGCTAAGGGAGCACAAGACAGCGGAGGTAGTCGGTCGGACTAGCCAGCTCCGTGACACCCCCAAAAAAACATGAAGTGGAGGCCCAATTAATTGGCACACAGGCACATTGTGCAATCCAAGAAAATAAATAAAGTGTTAAGCGCTCAGCTGAAATAATAAAAAAAAATTGCCCTCTTTCGAGCCAATAAGGGCAAGTAAAGGAAAGTGCTTCCATAGCAAGGCCTTCAGTGCTTCGTCGTGCAAATCCACACTAAACACTCCCCAATAGCAAGACAGAACTCATAATGAGATAAAACAGGCACTAACTTTATTGAGGAAACAATCACCACCAGCCTCTCAATACACTGGCGGTGAGTTACGACCAGCATGCATCACACCATATGCAAAACGCAATATGCAGATCATATGCAAATTATGCAACCAACACCAATTTACACAATCCTGCCATCACAACCAATAATATTGGTCAGACAGGCGGGAGGAAAGGAGAAGCTGGTGCCACCTTGTACCCCTAATCAGGTACAGGATAACTTATACATAAATCCAAGCAAGGGAACCAGATGTTGCCTGCTGGAGGTATGTAATGCTATACAGCCTCCAGGCGCCCTCCCAAGTCCCGAGGTTTCCGTGACACCCCTTTTCTAAGCGAGTGATTTCTGTCCAAAGCTTCCCTTTTTTAACCCCTTAAGGACAATAGGGGTTATTACTCGTAGTATATTGTGGGACAATGGCTATTTTAACATTTTTCGGTGTTCCTGTTTAGCTGTGATTTTCTTCTTTCTCATTTCGTGCTCCCACACATATTATATATTGTTTTTTTCAGGACAAACAGGGCTTTCTTTAGATACCATTAATTTTATCATATCATCTAATTTACTATAAAAAATGATAAAATATGGGGATTTTTTGTTAAAAAATTACTTTTTCTCACTTTTTAAACAAAAAACTTTTACTGCAAAACCGAATAAAAAAACCTGCTAAATAGATTCTACTATTTGTCCTGAGTTTAGAAATACCCAATGTTTTTATGTTTTTTTGCTTTTTTCTGCACGTTATGGGGCAATAAGTACAGGTAGCGTTTTGCTATTTCAAAACCTTTTTTTCCAAATCTGGTAATTCTTCCCCCCATGTGCCATTTCGGGTATCTTTGAAGCCGGCCAATGCAATTTACCCCATCAAGTCATATATTTTTAAAAACTAGACCCCCCAAGGTATTTCACATGCTGGTAATTTAACCCTTTCCATGCACTAATTTTACCACCAGCCTTTGTGAAACTTTATGGTAGTAAATTTTTTTGTATTTTTTTCACACACGTTGTACTTCAGGTATAAATTTATCGCTCCTGGTATATGTCCCTGTCAAACAACACCCCAATATGTGTTCAGTAACATCTCCTGAGCGCAGTGATACCCCCCATGCATGGGTTTGTAGGGTTATTTGGGAGGTAAAAGGCCGCCTTTGTGAGGTGTGTATTTTTATGCCATTTAGACATCTGATCCTACTGCCCCCATGTCCCATATTTGGGACACCTTTGAACCCGGCCAATTCAATTTATCCCATCCACTCATGCATTTTTTAATACGAGACACCCTATGGGCATTTGTAATGCCAATATTTTAACTCTTTCCATGCTGGAATTTTTGTAAAGATAAAGAATTTTAGGACTTGCTTATTAATTTTTTTTTTTTTTTTTTTTTGGTGACAGTGGGGATTTTTATATGTTACCATATTATTTTTATTTTTTTTAACCATTTTTTAAAATTTTTTTATTTAAATTTTTTGTACATTTTTTTTTTTTTACTTATCACTCATTAGTGAGCTGGGCTCCATTGACCTTGCATGGTTGGATGCAGTACCTGCATTCAACCTGCAGGAGGAGCTCGAGAGTTCACAAGAGGGTCTGGATAGACCCTCTATGAACTCATATTTATTGTTCATGCCATCCTGTGAATGACGGCAACGTCATTCACAGGATGGCACTTGTGGTTGCTCTTCGGAGCAATCACAAGGTGATCGGGGTAGGGGGGTAGTGTTGCTGATATGCCTCGATATCGAGGCATGTCAGTAACACCATTTATGCTTAGGAAGCGATTCAGATCGCTTCCTAAGCTGTTTTAGCCGGGCGCCGCCGCGATCTTTCATGATCGGTGCGGCGGCGGCCATTTTTCTTCCGGGGAGGGCTGCCAAGGGCTGCCCTCCCCGGATCCACGGTCAGCCTCACTTGGGAGGCTTCCGTGGATGCTGCAAAGCCGCCGATCGCGGCGAAAACGCGGCGATGCAGCTATTTAACGGCAGCCCGTACATGTACGGGCATTGTCGTTAACCCGTTGCACGGCAACCCCGTACATGTACGTGGATTGTCGTTAAGGGGTTAAAATGAGATTTGGGTTAAACGAGCATCCAGGGAGGGAGAAAAATAAGAAGAAAGGACGTTGGGCCCTCGGGATCCACTCTGCCTTCTGGACACTTTTTTTGGTAACTTTTTTGTCGCCTCTCGGATGTTCAAACCCCCCGGGTGTCCCTCCGCACAATGGGCCGGTGACAAGGTCTATTTCCGCTATGGACGCTGTGCCAAGACGCGCACTTTTTATTGTATTGGAGACGCCGACCATGGAGGAGGAGAGCAGCCCCAAATGCTTATGGATGTAGGGGTCTCCAGAATGTATCCAGAAGATGTTCTCGCCATGTGGTTTAGCGAATGCTCTTTGCTCAGCGTTTTTTGGTCCGTTGGCCAAATGTAATTTTGGGTCGCAGTAAATCAAATATATAAATATAACTATATATTTATATACATATTCATGGCTGTCCTTGCAAACTGGAATTACGTTGTATTTTTAGTGGAAGCCATATAAAATGTATGAATCCTTCTACAAGTCGCAAAAGCGCCTGATCCGTTGGAGGCTGGAAGAAGGGTATAACTTGGAAAATAATTAAATATACCTCCGGGAACGTCAACGTTTTCTCTTACCTGCAAAACGGGGATCCTCTGGTCGCTTTCAGAAATACTCCTCAAAAACCAAGGTGTAGAGGACAGCCTGGAGAAGATGGTCGGCTTCCTCATGTTCCACCCAAGATGTCACTGCGCATCAGGAGCAAGTTACTCCTGGTCAACGGGACTGTGGTGGCCACTTCCCTTGAGTTGGCAGCTATGGATAAAATCCTATAGAACAATTAGAATTGTTTTTGTAATTTGGCGTTAGATTCTAAGCGATACTTCGTAAAATTTATAAAAATGTCCTCCTGGCGATAACCCATTGAGCAGCCCGAGAGGGCTGATTCCCCGGCACCGACGGCGTTAAAATCCTCATTTTCTTTAACTGACTCTAAAGGTAAAACAGCTAATAAAAAGCAAAAAAAAAACACCCCAACAAACAGAGATAAGTAATCAGAGAGGGCAGGTGAGCGGAGTAGATAATGTGCTGAATTATTCAGGAAATAGGCCATTGAAAATTGAATGGAGGGGGGGAGGGAGTGCGAGAAAAGGTAATAGGGGTAAAATAAACACAGACAATTTTGTCAGTTGGCTTCTCAAGTAAAAACCAACAAACCGCGCGGTTAGACAGTGAATCGCGTTTCTCCCAATTAAATTTAACAAGCGCCGCCTTTGAATCTTTCATGAGCGTTTGGATTTTAGTCGGCCTGTCTGATCCGCGCCTTCCCCTCCTCTTCTTCCCTGGGACTGGAGAAGACGCGTCGTCCGTTAGCCTGCGTCTTAGGACATCAACCTTTAGCGGCTCGGGGCGAGGTCATAGAGAGGTCCGTGAAGCGGGTAGGATAGCCACGCCGGAATGCCCCCAACGCGTGTCCCCCCCTGTGCGCCGACCACGTCTGTCGGCGCGTCTTCGGTTTCCTGATCGATTGTCGCATGATTATCAGGACTAGTGGAAGTTGGTAGCCAAGCCCCCGGCAGACTTCAAAGCCCCTTGTTGTAGAAAACATCAGTCTCTTCCAATTAATCCCTTCCATAACTGGGGAGGAATAAAAGGATTCCTTACAGATGCCAGAAAGGAGCAGCGGGGAGGAAATACGTCCATAAACGATGCCTTCATCCTGTGAAAGCTCTCCTTTAACCCACCCAGGATCCTTAAATCAAGTCTGAGCTGCAGCATTTATTAAATAGATAATTTTTTATGTAATATATTTATTTTCTTATCTGTGCGCTGATTACTGATGACAGGCAGGGATTTTGTAAGAATAGTGGCCCTTTTTCCTTTTCTGATACCCCTCTTTCTTAGGGAGGAGGTTTAATTGCACCTCCCCCAACACATTAATAAGGTTTTGGTAGCCGTATAAACTGCTTTGTGTGCCCACTATGTAGGAGGTGAGAGTCGGTTCTCACCCTATTGAGAGTGTGCCTTGACGTGGCGGGTGAGCTTAATTATGCTTTGGCCAATTCATATAACCAAAACCTCTCATTTATATTATGTTTATATATTTGTTGCCAACTTTATTAGGGTAAGAAGCGCAGACAGTTTTTGTTTTTTGTACCCCTCTTTCTTTACCTGATGCCCCCATCCCCTCCGCTGATGTCCCCCTTTTCTCCCTCGATGCCCCTCCATCCTCCACTGTACCCCTTTTTCTCCCCCATGATGCCCCTCTTTTCTAGGAGGTCAGAATGTTTGCTGGGTATGAGGGGATCGCAGGGTTCTACAGCCCTAAAAGCCCCGATAATGTGTATAGAAACAGCAGGAAACGGCTTTATAAATTAAACGGGGTAAATAAACCCCATTATTCTTCTTCTAAATGCCCCTCTCGGTTACAAAATACCCCGCAATAGGGCACAAAGTCACAGAAAGAGTCTGGGTAAAGCCACACCCACAGGCACACCTCTAACCACACCCCCTAAAATTAAAGCTCTCCTTTTTTGCCCATTTGGATCTTCTGCCCAATAAGTTAAATCGGAGGAATCCCCCGGCCGCTCAGTCCACTCCGCCGGCTGCGTTGGGAATCACTATTTGATTGCCGCCAATTACTAGACGAAGCCGAGGCTGTGATATCTGAGACGATTCCCCGGCTTCTTCAGAGACGTCCATTTATCAGACGGATTCATGTTTCCTGTTTACATTTTCCGCTTTCTTACTTAAGTCTTAAGTTGGGAGAAAAACTTTCCTCTATATTCAATGGCAAAAAACTGTTTCCAACCAGACTTTCTCTGGCCAGAAACCCAGAACCCGCCGGCAGATCGGCCCCATCCGGCCCCCGTCTAGTTTGGCCGGTCATCCTGTTTTTAGCTCCTTCCGCAGGTACCTGCGATCTGGGAGAGAAATCTCTTTAGTTTGTGAGACATTTTAACACAAAACAATCGGAAGGCGTCGCAGAGTCTCGCAAGATTCCAGGACTTCTTCATCGGATGCCAACGTCGTTCAGCGGAGGCTACGAGGCTCTCCACGGCGATGGCCGAGCTTCTTCATCGTAAGAGAGCTAATAAAGCGCGGCTTCCTGCCGGATCCGGCTAATTAAAATAGTTAAGCCGTTAGAGCCGGGATTCCCCTGTTTTGCTGATCGGACCACTTCCCTTAATAACCGCGCGTCCAGCTTCTAACGCGCCGGCCTTTATTAAAGCCGTAAATTTTCCTGGCTGGCTGTCAGCCTCCTCGCCGTCCTACAAACAGAGAATTTCTCTCCGTCCGAATCGCAGAACGCCCCAAGAAGCCGGAACTTTCACGTAAACAAAGCCAGCGCGCCGGCTCACCTGGGGCGAAGCAGGTCGCGAGGAATCGGCCCCGGTCCCCGCCGGTCCCTATTACCCTACGAAGGGGCTACCGGTGATCGAGTCCGGTCTGGTCGGGTTAGGCGACATCAGGAAGAACCCCCTGAAGCTTTTACGACAGCTGGACCACAAGAGAAGCCCAGAATTACAGAACAGCCGTTTTCGCATGAAATCTCGCATTCCATCTCACTGATACGGAGGGCGCTTTTTAAAGACGCCGTTCCACTGGCAGCTGCGGAAATTTCACTCCTTTATAACCCGACGCGGCATTAAAACCAGAAAATGCTAGTCCTGCGGAATGCCCAGAGCCTTCCGGGAAAAAGTTATTATTACATCGCCTAAAACTGTCACTCGTTCCTGATTTTGTTCACGGAAAAGGCTCAATTGTCACATGACACAAAAGCAGCCTGTGATAGGTTGTAGAGAGTTATAGAGAACGTGCCTCGGTGCCTTTTATGCTATTTCAATGAATTAAAATAATCTATCTGTTTAAATGAATTTGCTTAAACGACCCCCCCATCATATTATTTTTATTATTAGTGTGACGCTTTTTTCATTGGGTCTCGAATCAGTAAGAATCTTTACATTCTTGCTCTTCCTTCCTGGAGAGTTGAGAGTTAGGGGGTTTACAGACTACTAGAGAATAGTGTATTTAGTTTGCATCTCCCAACAGTCCCGGATTTCTTGAGATAGTCCCGATTTTCAGGCACTGTCCTGGGTAGCTGTCCCTCTGTGCTGCTTTGTGTGAAGCGTGGAGAGCATGGGCCGGTTGGGGAGCTCCTCTGATCTCCTTCGAACCCCCAAGCGTTGCTGGACAGACCTCCATTACAGGTGTCGGGACGCCTATGTAACCTGTTACTCCAAGTGTTAAAAATCCAAATATCGGCCCCCTAGGGTGCTGTTCACACCCTCACTGCTGGGGCCCTTGATGGAGGTAGCGCTACCCCTTGACGTTGTGTAGCATGGTGCTTGTCGAGTGCCCACTCAGTATTATGTATTCCGACCTCACCTATTACCCAGGAGAACAGTCTCATGTCAGGCTCCGAGGATTCCCTTTTAACACGGCGAGCGCCTCCTGATCTCATTGTGGAGATGACGTAAATAAATTGGGACGGATAAAGATCTAAAGTCAGAGCCCAGCGGAATTTTTGCGATACTTTTTCGATAATGTATCACCGGCGAGATAAACAGTGCTGGTGGTCGGGGAACCCAACGAGATGATTTCTTCACCAGGAGTTCAAGGAATGAAAACCCCCCATAAAAATCAGAATGCTCCTGAGATGTCTTCTTCATACTCGTCTTACATTCGTGTTTATGTTAAAGCGTGGACTTCACATGGACTGCAGACTTTCCATAAAGTAATTCGCCAGACATTATTTGTACTCTGCTAACGTTAAATCCATTCATTAATGGTGAGAAGCTATCGAACTCCACAGCTTTCCACAGCTTTCCTTAGTGATTTATATCCTAGTCGTCGTAGCATTAGAGCTCCAACCTGCAAGATAAATGAGATTATCAGGTAAATTCCATTATCTTATGAATTATTCAGTTTTGTTTAGTGAGAAGGAGGCTATTGTTGCCAAAACATCCTCTGTAGAAAGCCACGGGTCTTCTTGGCTCAGACGATGATTCTCAATGGATTTACGATGAGTTGGTAATACTTTGTAGCAGACGGAAGGGACCCCTTTTAACAAACGTTGGCCAAGCTTGGTCAGACATCTTGGGTGGGGCAAGACCAGCAGGTTTCCACTTAGTACACAATGTTTTCCTGCCCTAAATGCCACCGATGTTACTTCCCACAACTGTTTCCACATTTCATTTTCTCTCATTATTAAATTAACATTGGAATGCCACCACAATGTGACTTTTTAGGCTTCTCAATACACATCCAGCTCTACGACTCAACCAGTTTTATGATGAATTAGAGTTCGCATCTATAGAAATGGGATATCTGTTTAGGTGTAGATCAACGGCGCACAACTCCAGTCATGGAAGGCCACCAACAGGCTGGGGATTCCGTGTAACCTTCTTTGGAATCAAGTAGTTGAATTCTATTTTCAATTGAGATACGTGTGCTCGAGTTGAGATATCCAAACATTGAGGCGTTCGAAGGCTGGGGTCGTAGGCAACGGGATCGTAGAGTGATAAACTTGGACACAACGATGCAGGTGTATCATGGACATTGGCCTATAACAATTCGTGGTGAAGCTTCAATAGGTTTTAGTTTGGGCTGCATTTGGAACCAATGAAAGAACTGAGTGATCTTTTGTAATTGCTAAACATTCTGAAATGCAGGAATGTTCTAATATCTGAGTTATTCCATGGAACAGAATCATTTTAATACCCATGGAGGGCACATGGTAGGCATCACCAGCCATACGTGTCTCCATTATCCTCGAAGATGGGTCTATAATGGGTAGACAAGCCATGCCAATTGTTCCTTGACCTATTTCAAATTCTTTATGTTCTGATTCTGTTGAATAGTCTTAATTTATGAAACCTTAACTTGATTTGGTTTCAAATTTAGGTCGAATAGAATTATGTTTATTTTCATTGTAGCCAAATTTTTGAAGTCTGTATCTTCGGAGAATTCTTAAGATAAACTCAGTCGTTGGTCTTCTAAATTAGAAAGTCTAATGACCCGACACCCTTCCCGATGAATGGAGAACGCACCATGGGACCTTTGTTCTTTGAGCCCAGGTGCGGAATCCAGTTGTAGAATTAGCCTATCCGGCTTACTGTGAATATACGTGAAAAAAGGAAAAAAAAGGACGGCGTTGGGCAGAAAGGCTCGGAGAATGGGAACCATATGGGATTTCCTTGCACCCTTCCCGATATCTGCTATTCTCTTGAGTACTCGGCGGTATCAGGCAAACGCTAAATTAAACTGGCAGAGACGAGATCTCCCAGCGCTCCCTCATCCGCCTGCCAAGAAATGGAGGCAACGCGTGCCCATTTAAATAATGTGCCAATTTAAATAAATAATTTGGCAATTCTGTAATTGAGAAGCATGCGCTCATTTAGCAAGTAATTACCGCATGTAAATAAATACATATATCGTCATTACCATTCCGCGAAGAGGGTGTTACCACAACAGCTACAAATCACTGGGTAATTATGCCTCTAGGTGTTGGCGTATTGACACTCGGCGTAACAGAACCATGCGCGGCGATAATGAAATTCTGGCATAGCGCTACCAGTTACGAACAGATGAGATGCTACAGCTGAAAGACGGGGGGTATGGTTTGATTCTGTGTATTTTTTTACCTATTCGTTACGAGAGGAAGCTCGGATTCCGCTATTTTCCGCTATGTTCTCTTATCACCTTTGGTTGGACCACAAATGGTCTTTGTTGGGTGAAGAGCATTTTTAAAACCATTTTAAACTAAACGAGGTATTGGAACCTGCCTACTTTTTCCATAAATGGTCCCTCTACATTGGGTAAACCCAACAAGGCCCGTATAATAATGGTCAATATGGAGTTGTACAACTTGACGAGGTCTAACTCAAGCCAAGAAGCTTTGTTGGCTTCCAAATTCCGACAGTGGAATTTTGACCATTTTTTTCCTCGGAACCATCTTCACGTGAAATGCAGAAGCAGCCATAATGATTATTTGAGCTCAAAATAATGGCTCGAACGCAAAATTATCCTTGAAAAACCCACCCAAAACCATTAAACGTTTGAATGGAACTGTAATCCGCGCAATGTTTAGGTGGCAAGTCATTTAGGAAGTGTGTCTGATGGTATCCAATGGAAGTGTGTCTGATGGTATCCGATGGAAGTGTGTCTGATGGTGTCCGATGGAAGTGTGTCTGATGGTATCCGATGGAAGTGTGTCTGATGGTATCCGATGGAAGTGTGTCTGATGGTATCCGATGGAAGTGTGTCTGATGGTATCCGATGGAAGTGTGTCTGATGGTATCCGATGGAAGTGTGTCTGATGGTATCCGATGGAAGTGTGTCTGACGGTATCCGATGGAAGTGTGTCTGATGGTATCCGATGGAAGTGTGTCTGATGGTATTTTGGCAGCCAAGCCGTGCCTTTTTATCTTCTTTATTTTCACATATGGCAGAATTCCTTCCTTGATTTGGCGCTATGAAAACAGAGCAAGTGTGGAAAGAAGAGACGGGAAAGCGGCCAACAGATAGCATCACTTCCAAGATCAACAGGAGAAAGCTCGGGGGCATGAGACGAGAATTCTTCACACATTGCCCAATGCCCTGGGGACATCTGGTAATCCTCGGCAGAGCCGCCACCTGCCCCGAGCGTCGCAGGCACAAAACACTTCTGTCGTAGCCACGTCTGACATTCCCACTGTTGAGACATGCGATAACACAAACACACGCACACATTTCCCCATAACATACGTGATGCGCCAGACTGAGAGCTAATGAACCGCCGAGGGCATTTTATAGTCATTTTCAAGAATTGTGGGTGGAAAAAAACACTAATTTTGGCAAACAAAAGTACGAAACGTTAAATATGACAGACCTGAAATATACGGCTTCCGATTTATTACTTGTTTACATTTTACATCGCAGACATGGCCGTTTTATTGAAAGGTTACATAACATTCTACACGATGGTGTGAAATTCATTCATGAGTTCTCGCACTTACATCAGGCTAGGATCTGGGAGTCAAAATATAAAAAAAAAACCTGAATTTTATTATTATTTTTCCCCATTCATTCATTGTTCATTCACACACATTCGCAGAATTACTGTTAAAACAACGGAAAAATAGCAAAAATTGACAAAGATTTATTTGCCTGGGAAATTTTATTTGCATTTTATTTATACATGACTCCATTCCGGGTCGGACTCTACAAAACTAATTTTTTTTTTTAGGAAAGGAGCTTAATAGCCCCAAATTAACGCTACTGTAGCAGGAGTTTATCCCGCTTATGAAACCTTTAATTCTTTAGTAATGTGACGGGTTTCTGCCGGCCAGCAAAATTCATTCTCTTCAGTCCTGACACTTGTAGGTATTGTAGAGTAATGCAACTCAGTGGCCTATGGACTACAACTCCCACCATCCCTTTGGCTGCTTGGCGATGCCCAGTTAATTGACTTGATGTAAAGGTATGGGGTTGGGTGTAATGAGCTCTGGCTGATAAGGAAGGATAATTGCTTCTTATTTGTAATCGGACGTGTTCTTTGCTTATTAGAATTACCGCAGTCGAGCAGCAGGCGATTACAGTCGCTCAGTCATGCAACACAAAGGCAGGGGATTTAGCTGGGGAGACGATCACCAAAGAAGTCAACGTGCCATTGGGAGATAAACCACTCATGGGTGTTAGTTATCTGCACACGCATTCATCCCCTGGCAGCGCACGCTGACTTCTACATAATCTGACACAAGTATTCTTACATTATCAGAACATTCTATTCATAGAGCGCGGTCAGATGCTGTAGCGTTATTACAATGAAATTCACAGAATATTCGGGCTACCAATATACAAAATCTTGACATGAATGAACAAAGGTAAGACAGTTACAGAAGAAGATAGTCCTGCTACCGGGAGCTTACAATCTATAAGGAAGTTGAGGGGGGTGAGAAGGAGGGAGAGGGGCTGCTTGGGTGAGGATGGTTTGATTGTAGCGACGTTGATGTGGAGGAGATCTTGGAGGTGGGGTGGATGAACGGTTTCTTCAGCATGCAGGTTGTGGGTATTAAGAGGGTAGATTGTAAACTTCTGGGAAAGGAGCTCCAGAGAATATGTACAGTAGGGGTAAGCTGTGGAGACATGACTGGGAAGAAGCGGTAACGATAGAGGAGACAAGAGTTATGGTTGGAGAAAAGGATGGATATCAGAGTAGAGATATAGGAGGTAAAGAGTTGTTGAGGACTCCGTATGTAATGGTGGAGACTAGATGCGTGCACTTGGACATTCATTTCTTTCTTTCTTTTAGTCCATTCGTTTTTCTGACAACAAATTTAGTTTCTTGCTCTTTCGGTTTTAAAAAAAAAAATGTTGTTGCTCACCCTGACTCGTGCTCTGTCACACTTTCTCACACTTTTTCTCACTCTCTGAATGTCTCCCTACCTCCTCCGTGTCTCCACAGCTCTGCTTCTTGTTCTCCCCTTCTTTATTCTGCCCTCCCTGGCGATCGGCTTCTCCTGGTGATCATTTACGGTACTCTAGCCTCCTGGAGCGCTCCCACATTAGAGTGAACCCTCGGTGTGCACCTCAAGGACTACCTCTCCTCGGGGCTGTCCCTGTCCTGCGCGCTGAGGCGCCGTCATGATGCAAAAGTGCTCCAGGAGGCCAGAGTAACGCAGCAAATCACTGGGAGAAGCAGAGAAGAGAGAAGAAAGGAGAGTGAAGACACAAAGAACTTGAAGAAGAAGAAGAGCAGAACAAGAAGTGGAGTTATGGAAAAGAAGACGGACAAGGTAGGGAGACATTAAAAGAGAGTGTGTGAGAGTGACAAAGGAGGACAGAAAGTGAGTGTGAAAAAAAAATGTAAAAAATTTCCAGAATTTCAGTTTTGTTTTCGTTTGTTTCGTTGGGGCCCCCTCCTTATTTTTGGACATTTGTATGAATGGATGAAATTTTATTAAAATTCAACAAATGTACAAATATGTACATTACATCTACACCTCTGACCCTCATCCTTCTGCTCGGGAACAACTTTTCAAAGCCTATGTATAGGATATAAATTACCGTATATGTATAGGATATAAATTACCGTATATGTATAGGATATAAATTACCGTATATGTATAGAATATAAATTATTTGTATAGGATATAAATTACCGTATATGTATAGGATATAAATTACCGTATATGTATAGGATATAAATTACCGTATATGTATAGAATATAAATTATATGTATAGAATATAAATTACCGTATATGTATAGAATATAAATTATATGTATAGAATATAAATTACCGTATATGTATAGAATATAAATTATATGTATAGAATATAAATTACCGTATATGTATAGGATATAAATTACCGTATATGTATAGGATATAAATTACCGTATAAGTATAGAATATAAATTATTTGTTTAGAATATAAATTACCGTATATGTATAGGATATAAATTACCGTATATGTATAGGATATAAATTACCGTATATGTATAGGATATAAATTACCGTATATGTATAGAATATAAATTATATGTATAGAATATAAATTACCGTATATGTATAGAATATAAATTATATGTATAGAATATAAATTACCGTATATGTATAGAATATAAATTATATGTATAGAATATAAATTACCGTATATGTATAGGATATAAATTACCGTATATGTATAGGATATAAATTACCGTATAAGTATAGAATATAAATTATTTGTTTACAATATAAATTACCGTATAAGTATAGGATATACATTACTTTAATAAACCTATCATTTCTCTGTATAATATGTGATTACACTGAAGACATAAAGCTTTCGCATACAGATTCTTCGGTTCTATCCCTGGATGACCTGGCCAAGCAGGAGCAAAGGTTTGAGTGGCTTGGAGTAGAAACGTCGTCTACAAAGAGCCTTCTCAGTGACTCTACGACTGTTTATGCAAAGTAAAGGCCCTCGTGTGATTCCGTGACACACAGAGGGTTACAATTAAATTGTATTTTTCAAGCTTTAGGAACGGATTCTGTTTGTTGCCTTGTTTAGCGCTGTCAGGGTGCGTACGCCGCTGCGTGATGTAAGAAACCAAGAGCCTGAAGGCTTCGGGAAATAATAATAACGCAGACAAGGTTTATTCCCTCTCTCCGTAGGAAATATTCTTTTCAGCTCACTGAGAAGAAGAAAAAGAGAGATATCCAGTATGGAGACGCGTCGTCATTTCAATAAGCCTCTTCCCACTGGATTTTAATGGCGCTCGGTGGGTTTCAGGCATTAAACGCTTCACTCTTACGCCTGTTGAGCTCTTTGACAGCACTTCGTTTAAGCAAAAAAGAGGAGTAAGCTGTGAAGTGAGAGATAAGAGTTCTCGGTAACACAAAGAGAGCTCTTAATTATTCGGAAAGCGAGTGAGGAGAGAGCGGGCTGATGACAGCGCATCGAAAGTAATAGCAGAGATTTGCGGGGATCCTGGCGCTCGCAGCATCCGTTAGCTCCGTGCGATTCGTTGCCGGGCGTGCGGGCGAGAAGACGGAGACAAAGAGGAAGAGAACGATTCTCCGGGAGCTGGAGAGCGGTCAGAGGACGATGGAGAAAAAAAATGATGAGGAAAGACTGAGAGATCTTAATGTGTCCAGCATGGGGGGGCAGAGAAGAGAGAGACGGGGAAAGAAGAGAGAGACGGGGGAAGAAGAGAGAGACGGGGAAAGAAGAGAGAAAGGCGATGCGAGACGGGGTAGAGAAGAGAGAGAGAGAGAGGATGGGAGAGACAATGAAACCAAGTACAGGATGGCAGGACAAGAGTCTATGATCTAAAACTAGAGGGCCCGGAGCTTAGATGGAATGGAAAAAAGTTTTACTTCACTGAGAGGGTGGTTGATAAATGGAACAGGCTCCTGGCAGAAATGGTAGAGGTTAATACCATTAGAAACCACATACATTTAGATTGTAAGCTTGTTACAAATGCAGCCTTCCCATCATACCTGGGATCTCCAGCATCCCCCAGGTGACTCCGGTTACCCAGCCTCTGGATCAGGGTGTGAGCAGAGCTGGTGTAAGGTGTAAGCGGGGCAGCTACACCGTGACAGTGCCCAAATATAGGAACAGTCCCTCCAAAACCAGGACATTTGGGAGGTATGCGCACCAGCAGTTAAGCCTGTCCAAACTTGTGACCGAACATTTTCGGTTACTTTATGTATTAAATTGTTGGCCGCCCCGGACCTGGACAAGAATAACAACAATGAAAATCACCCTTACGAAAAATTACTGCAGTTTTTTGGACATGAAAAAACTGCAATACTGCACTTTTACTGCAGTATTACTGCACATTTACCGCACTTTTTTTTTATATATTGCAAACCTACAGTTGTAATTCAATGTACTGCAGCTTTATTGCATTTGTACTTCCGTACAAAAATAACTGCAGTAAAACTGCAGTGCAGTGAAGTACAAATGCAGTAAAACTGCAGTAAATGTGCAGTATTGCAGTTTTTTCATGTCCAAAAAACTGCAGTAATTTTTTCGTAAGGGCAGAACATTGCAATTAAATACACAGCATGTCTTGTTCCTTGCACTCGGAGATCTTACAGCCCATTTTGCCTCCCCTCACCGACTTTCTCGAATTGCATCATGGATGGCGTCCCATTTCCTGAGTAGCGTCCGACCTTTCCTCCCAACACTCTCAGCCAGCATCCTAATCAAGCCATCTGAATGACCAACAACCTCTGCAGAGCATCCGGATCCGACCAACTCATCCCCGTCCAAGCCCTCCTACCGTTTCACTCCCCCTCAACCATCGACGAGATTGTAAGCTCCCGGGAGCCGGGCCCGCTTCTCCTTTTGTTCCCGTTTGTGTGGGATTCTACATTTATCCTACCGATTGTAAAGCGCTGCGGAATCTGCTGGCGCTATATAAATAAATGTGATGTAACAAATAAAACATTATGGGTTTATCTAGGCCAACTTGGCTTCAGTGGTGGTGGAACACACCATAGCTGCCAATAGCCCCGCTATGGGTATGAGTCCCGTTTTGGTATTCTGCTGTCTGGGCAATAACCCCGTTTAAGGTCTCTTCCCTCTTTAAATTAAACATTTTTACATTAAACACAATATAAAGCAGTTGTTTTTTATGAAGCCCTGAATATGGAATTGACGGGCGACGGGGCGTTATGATGTCATCAGGAATTTGAGCTGAGATGAAGGGTTATGTAAGAGATGAGGCCGTAACCTCCGGGCTGCCTGGACGAAACTTTTTTTATTTTTTATTTTTAACAGGATTTTCAGGCAAAAAGTCAAGCGACTCCGTCATAACGCATTGTTGCATAGACAGTCACGAGAAGCGACGTGACAGATGGGCAGAAATAGATTCATGTATCTTTTATTATACCCCAAACTTCGCGAGGTTACTGCATTTTTGATGCTCGAGGTGAGAGCATGAAGGAGGATAAGAGGACGGGGGCCGTTCTGGACACCTGACTTACAATGAAAGCATTGGAAAGGCAGGAGGTGGATAAATATTTAATCCTTGTTCCCGAGTTAATGGGAGTCAAGCACCGGTTACAGGACGTTCTCTCAATGCACGGAATCTCCTTTACACTCACGTTACATTTATTTATACGGCACCAACACATTCCGTGGCGCTGTTACATTAGGGGACGGTAGAAATATTCGCCAAAGACTTTATAAGATTGAAAATAAGGAGAAGAGGCCCCTGTTCTCAAGAGCTTACAATCTATTGTAATGCTGCAGTGGTTGCCATGATAAAACACCTTGTGTAACAAGCTCGGTCTGGCCATTAGAGCCCCATATTGAGCATGTGGCCACCGGCTGTATCTGCCGGGCCGCAGGCCGCGTGAGCTTAGAAACATGTGGCCTGTCCTATCCAGCCATCGCCTGGCATCAGGTGGCCATTGGCCCTAAAGTGCCACCGCAGCCTTCATAACACCAGACTGGCCCTGTTGTGCAAGCAGTCTTCTGAAAATTTGGGGGGCACTGAAGAAGCCAAAGTTACTTTTAAAGTTTAGCGGCACTTGTTGTGTTAATATTGTAACCACACTCTTGTAACGTCCTCTGTATCGCTCGCTGCAGAGCTCCGGACTGCCTCCGGAAGCAACATCAGCACAAGCCCTGTGTGCCGGGAGCTTCATGAAATGGGCTTCCACCGCCGAGCAGCTGCACGCAACCCGAAGATCACCATGTGCAATGCCAAGAGTAGGCTGGAGTGGTGTAAAGCCACCTCCACTGGGCTCTGGAGCAAGGGGAACGTGTTCACTGGAGCGATGAATGACGCTTCGCTATCTGGATGTCTGATGGATGAATCAGGTCCATAAAGATATGGCTGGATGAGTTTGGGGTGGAAGAACCTGACCGGCCACACAAAGCCCTGACCTCAACCCCATCGAACACCATTGGGATGAACTCCGGGCGTCTCGTCCAACATCAGCGCCTGACCTCACAAACGCTCGACTGGCGCTCTAACGGGCAAAAATCCCACAGAAACGCCCCAAAATCTCTTCCTAGAAGAGTTATAGCTGCAAAGGAGGGACCAACGTCATATTAATGCCCATTGTTTTGGGATGTCCATCTAGTTCATAAAGATCTGAAGGTCAGGTGTCCACGTACTGTTTATTGTAGCGGCGCATGAGCATTCAGAGCATCCAAACCTAATTTAACCTCGGCCAAAAATAAACTGCTTCGTGTTTCCAAATTTAATTGAGTGGGAAGAACCTGAGCAAGAAAACACGAACACAAATTCCTCGAGACGTGGGAAGTTTACGTAAACATGTTAACAGCTGCCGTAAACATTCCAAAATAATTAATGATGCATGAAGACTAAATACAGACCGAGTTTTTCATTAATTTTAATAAGTAAAAACAATACAACGTAACATGATTCATTTTGGTTAATTGTTATTTCAGGGAAATAAAAAAATGTTAGAATAGTTTTGGTTATTTTAAGATCTTTTCCCCTATATCTCTTATTTTTATGACTTGTGCTAGAATTCTGAAAAAGAACACATTTTTTTTTAAATCTGAATATTTTATCATTATTTTTATTTATTTTTGAAATTATTTTCTACCCTCCTTTTCACAAAATTTATTTTTAAAAACCTAATTCTGTGACACACACAGTCACTCTAAGACTGTACAATGACATCTAACACAGCCTAACACCCTCATACACTCACTCTAACCCCATACACTAACACCCAACACAGTCTAACACTCTCATACACACTCACTCTAACACTGTACACTAACACCCAATACAGTCTAACCCCCTCATACACACTCACTCTAACACTGTACACTAACACCCAATACAGTCTAACCCCCTCATACACACTCACTCTAACCCCATACACTAACACCCAACACAGTCTAACACCCTCATACACACTCACTCTAACACCTTACACTAACACCCAACACAGTCTAACCCCCTCATACTCACTCACTCTAACACCATACACTAACACCCAACACAGTCTAACACCCTCATACACACTCACTCACTCTAACACCATACACTAACACCCAACACAGTCTAACACCCTCATACACACTCACTCACTCTAACACCATACACTAACACCCAACACAGTCTAACACCCTCATACACACTCACTCTAACACCATACACTAACATCCAACACAGTCTAACACCCTCATACACACTCACTCTAACCCCATACACTAACACCCAACACAGTCTAACACCCTCATACACACTCACTCTAACCCCATACACTAACACCCAACACAGTCTAACACCCTCATACACACTCACGCTAACACCATACACTAACACCCAACACAGTCTAACACCCTCATACTCACTCACTCTAACCCCATACACTAACACCCAACACAGTCTAACACCCTCATACACACTCACTCTAACCCCATACATCTAACACCCTCATACACACTCACTCTAACCCCATACACTAACACCCAACACAGTCTAACCCCCTCATACACACTCACTCTAACCCCATACACTAACACCCAACACAGTCTAACACTCTCATACACACTCACTCTAACCCCATACACTAACACCCAACACAGTCTAACACTCTCATACACACTCACTCTAACCCCATACACTAACACCCAACACAGTCTAACACCCTCATACACACTCACTCTAACCCCATACACTAACATCCAACACAGTCTAACACCCTCATACACACTCACTCTAACGCCATACACTAACACCCAACACAGTCTAACACCCTCATACACACTCACTCTAACCCCATACACTAACACCCAACACAGTCTAACACCCTCATACACACTCACTCTAACACCGTACACTAACACCCAACACAGTATAACCCCCTCACACACACTCACTCTAACCCCATAAACTAACATCCAACACAGTCTAACACCCTCATACACACTCACTCTTACACCATACACTAACACCCAACACAGTCTAACACCCTCATACACACTCACTCTAACCCCATACACTAACACCCAACACAGTCTAACACCCTCATACACACTCACTCTAACCCCATACACTAACACCCAACACAGTCTAACACCCTCATACACACTCACTCTAACACCGTACACTAACACCCAACACAGTCTAACACTCTCATACACACTCACTCTAACCCCATACACTAACACCCAACACAGTCTAACACTCTCATACACACTCACTCTAACCCCATACACTAACACCCAACACAGTCTAACACCCTCATACACACTCACTCTAACCCCATACACTAACATCCAACACAGTTTAACACCCTCATACACACTCACTCTAACGCCATACACTAACACCCAACACAGTCTAACACCCTCATACACACTCACTCTAACCCCATACACTAACACCCAACACAGTCTAACACCCTCATACACACTCACTCTAACACCGTACACTAACACCCAACACAGTATAACCCCCTCACACACACTCACTCTAACCCCATAAACTAACATCCAACACAGTCTAACACCCTCATACACACTCACTCTTACACCATACACTAACACCCAACACAGTCTAACACCCTCATACACACTCACTCTAACCCCATACACTAACACCCAACACAGTCTAACACCCTCATACACACACACTCACTCTAACCCCATACACTAACACCCAACACAGTCTAACACCCTCATACACACACACTCACTCTAACACCTTACACTAACATCCAACACAGTCTAACACCCTCACACACACTCACTCTAACCCCATACACTAACACCCAACACAGTCTAACACCCTCATACACACTCACTCTAACCCCATACACTAACACCCAACACAGTCTAACACCCTCATACACACTCACTCTAACCCCATACAGTTTTACACTATCCCCTGAGACACCCCCAAAAAACGCACACTTGAAGACTTACACTGTACACTGACACACACACAGCTTAAGACACCCCCATATACATACGCTCACACACCCAAACATGTACACTTACACACACAGTCTAACACGGCACACTGACACATACTGTACACAGTTTCACTTGTACACTGTCACCACACATACTTATTTTCACCCTGTACACTGACATCCACACTGATTGTAACCTGGGATAGGCCTTGACATGGTTCACGGCGGACATTTTCACAGCTGCTGGACTCACACATTATAATGCTGAATTATATATATTTTTTTAAATTTAGCACTATACTAAGTTATTATTGTTATTATTTATTCTTTTATATAGCGCCATCCAATTCCGTAGCGCTGTAGTAGACTTTTGCATTCTGCTTTGTACGAATTGCAAATTTACCGAATTTCGGCAAATTTGGGGATTTGTACAAAGCTATGAAAATGAGGCCACACAAAGTGGTCAAAAACAAAACAAAAAGCTCAGAATTTTTGTCCAGAATTCGTGGGCCCTTTCACTCACACTCTTACTCACTCTCTCTCATTCTTGTTCACTTTCTCATGCTCTCTAAACGTTCCCCTCTCTTCTCTGCCACTTCTGCTTCCACTTCCGCATCTTCTTGTTCTTCATCTTCTATCTTCATCCACATTTCTGTGGACATAACCTGGCATGAACTTCCACCAAAAGGACGGTGCTTCCGTTGATGTCCTTTCCCCTCATCCTCCTATCAGGGGGGGGTTGGGATTGGCCATCACCGAAAGCATCATCATTTTGCCCTAAAGTGAACTTCTGCCAAAATCATGGTGCCGCCATATTGCGGAAATTCACGCCAGGTTATATCCGCAAAGATGTGGTCACAGATAGAAGAGACAAGATAAAAGAGAGAAGATGAATGAGAGAAGATGAATGAGAGGAGATGAAGAACAAGAAGATGCCGTCGTCGGCAGAGAGGGTAGGGAAACATTTAGCGCGTATGAGAGAGTGAGTGAGAATGAATGTGGGTACTGGGCAACTTATTTTGTTCCTGAATTAAAAATGCCCCTGATTTTTTGTCTGAACTGAATGGGCAGGGGATGTGATTCGTTGCCTGAAAACGCATCGGCCAAAAAACGAACTGAAAAATTTGTACGAATTGTTTTTGACCAATTTGCACATATCTACTAAACTGTGCCCCTGGGTTATTCCTGTTAGTTTTAAAACAGTAATATTATGACTGTCAAATTACACACATATACCCATACACTGCCCTTAGAAACACCCGCTCATACACACATACATACACACGCACACACATGCTTGCCCTTACATACAAACATAGAGGCTCACACTTGCCCTTGCAGACACACGCTTCTCATTACCCCTCATCTTTTTCTTTATCTTTCTTCTTTCTCCTTATCTTATTCTTTATCTATCCTTATATCTCTTATTTTCTTCCCCCTTTCTCCCCATCTCTCTTCTTTCTCATTATCTCTTCCGTATCTTACAGTCTCTCTCCTTTATCTCTCCTTCTCATTTTCTCTCTCATTTCGCTTTTGGTCTCCCCTTTCTCACCATCACCCATCTCTTTCTCTTCATCTCTTATCTTTCGCCCTCCTTTTTCTTCCCTGAATTTTGGGCCGTTTAGAGGGAGATCCGTGACTGGTCCTGCCCTCGGGCAGGTGTTGCCCCCATTGGCGCCTGGTAATGCGACTTGCTTTCTCGCACTTGGCGTGGACCTGTGTGTTCATTTGTACAGTATATGTGTATGTGTGAATACATGTGTATATTTGTTTGTGTATATGTGTGCAGGTGTGTGTGGATGTATGTGTGTATGCATACATGTGTATATATATATGTGTTTGTGTATATATATATATATATTTATGTGTGTAGCTGTACGTCGAGACAAGTGAGATAAAAGAAAAAAAAGGGAAAGAAGCGAGGAGAAGATATCAGCAATTGAGGAGGAGAAAAGAAACAGGGAAAAAACCCGAAATAGAGAACAGAAGAGAAGAAAGGATGAAAGAATAGAATGGAAGGAAAAATTATCGAAAGGGGCAGAACGCCTCCGTTACACCGAGGGGCCCTTCATGGATAATTGCTCCGGGGCCCAAAGCTCCTTCATCTGCCCATTTATATAACTTGAGGGAAACTTCTGGAAACTAAGCGTGGGCAGAAGGAAATGATAACGTCCTCAAGAAGTGCCGTCGGAATCTTTCCACCTCACGACACCTTTGCTCTCGTTCAGTAAAATCAAAGAGAAAGTGCATTTGAGGCAGCCTCCGATACGCGCACGTTTAATTGTTTATGTATAAAGATACTAATTATTGTTGTGTTTACCGCGATGCAGATCCACCGCCGAGCGTCGGCAGGTGGGGGGGTCCCTGAGTCTGGATAGGGGGGGGGCACGCGGCAGATGACAGCCCCCGGGATGCGTTTCCTGACACGACAGCCGAGCAAAGTTAACTTTAAAAAAAAACAAAAAAAAAAAAAACAGCCCCCCAAAAAAGTAACGAGATCGCAGGAAGGCGCGGGGGGGGGGAGCAGCGTGAGATTCAATTAATAGCGCTGAATCCGCTCTGGAATTTTAACATATTGCTAAAAAAATTCAATGCGCTTTGAAAGCTTTTTTACGGCTTAAACCGCTTCGTCAGAAGTTTACTTTGTTAAAGAGAAAACCGAACGGATTATTTTTTTTTTTTCCATAGGAATACGGAGAGGAGCCGGCGCTCCGTCAGCCGCGCGGGTAAAGCAAGTGATAATATATACAATCCAATTAGCAGATGAGCCCTGACGAAGCAGCGGCGCGCGGCGTGCGAGGCATCTAAAATTCATATAAAGTTCCTCATCAATTTGCAGCGTCTCCACACCCCGGAAAAGCTCGGCGCGAGGCTGGGGCCGTTACGGAGCTTTGATGTTTCTATAAATTCCCGGCTATCGGCGTGACCAGCAGGGCAGGTAAATGAAAATTTAACGTCCCGTCGTCAGGGCGCACACGTGAATTATCAACCCGATAGATAAAAATTACAATTAGCCGGGCATTGTTTTAATTAGCAATCTCGGCCTTGATTACTTGTCACCGGGAAAAAGAGAAAGTGACCGGCCGGCTCGGGCGATACGGGGAGGTTTTTCTTTTTTTATTGTTTTTTTTTTTTTGACGGTTTACAAAACACAAAGAAGAGCATATTTTATACTTCATAAAAAGTTTAACCCTTTTACAGAATTTTCCTTAATTGAGAAATGAATTGTAAAGCAAGGCGGCCCCCTTTTTTCCCCGTGTGTCGTTTTGAAGCTCGTATGTTGGGATAAAGATATTTTATTTGTTTTATATTTTATTTATTTGGGGTGAATGTATATTTTGTGACGTCTCATTGGGAATTATTGCTATGTATATCTCCCCATTCACTATTAATAAATACCCGGACGTGGGTATATTGAGATATTTTTTACATTATGAGATTCATATTTTTTTACATTACAGTAACCTTGGACGTGTTGGCAGATCGGCCCCATCCGGCCCCCGTCTAGTCAGCCATCTCTCCTACTGTAAAGACTTAATCAGTCTTAGATTCAGGAGCCGTATGTCTATCCCATGCGTGTTTAATCCCCTCCCTGTATTACCCTCTACCACTTCTGCTAAATGTTCCTATCCCCTCTTCTCTCTCCCCCGTCTCTTTCTCTTCTCTCCCCCGTCTCTCTCTCTTCTCCCCCCGTCTCTCTCTCTTCTCTCCCCCGTCTCTCTCTCTTCTCTCCCCCGTCTCTCTCTTCTCTCCCCCGTCTCTCTCTCTTCTCTCCCCCGTCTCTCTCTCTTCTCTCCCCCGTCTCTCTCTCTTCTCTCCCCCGTCTCTCTCTTCTCTCCCCCGTCTCTCTCTCTTCTCTCCCCCGTCTCTCTCTCTTCTCCCCCCGTCTCTCTCTCTTCTCTCCCCCAACCCGTCACTAAAGTTCCGATATCTGCTAGATTTGGCTATTGCATCTAGCTAATCAACTGACCATTTAATGAACCAAACCCGGAACAATCCAAACAGCCAAACCAACAAGCAACTAGTCAACTAATCAACCGACGAACTAACTCATCAACCATACAGCCAACAATCCAAATAGAAAGCCTAACAACCAACTAGCCAACTAATCAACCACACAATCAACAATCGAAACAGTCAACATAATAATCAAATATTCAACCAATCAAACAACCAACTGATCAGCCACATAACCAACAAGCCAAATGGTCAACATAGCAACCAACTCGCCAACTAATTAAGCAACCAACTAGCTAATCAACTAATGAATCAAATACCCAAGTAATCAAACATTCAACCAATAATTCACCAACCAACCGATCAGCCATCCAGCTAGCCTAGAACTCCATTAAAGCAGCATGGAAGAGGCTCTCTGCGTGGAAGAATTTGTTTGTTTCAATTTATTACTAAGTGGAGAACATTTTCTAATCGGGGTCAAAAACACAACCAACATTTATCGTTTAAAAGAAAGAATTGTGATGTCATCGCAGCACGCATGAGCAGTGTACACACTACACGGAACACACACTACACGGCACACACTACACGGCACACACTACACGGAACACACACTACACGGCACACACTACACGGCACACAGTACACGGCACACAGTACACGGCACACACTACACGGCACACACTACACGGAACACCCACTATGCGGCACACACTACACGGCACACACTACACGGAACACACACTACACGGCACACACTACACGGCACACAGTACACGGCACACAGTACACGGCACACACTACACGGCACACACTACATGGAACACCCACTATGCGGCACACACTACATGGCACACACTACACGGCACACACACTACATGGAACACATACTACACGGAACACATACTACACAGAACACACACTACACGGAACACACACTACATGGAACACTCACTACACGGGACACACACTACACGGCACACACACTACACGGAACACTCACTACACGGAACAGCCTGAATGTCTTACGGAATAGCCGTGTATCACACAGCTAGTTAATGGGATAGCCGTGTATCCGGTTGTGTGACGTCACGGACCCGTTTTCCAGCCCCTCTTGTATAAATTCTGCACTTGGTTGGTGTGACTGCGTGTGCTGTTCCCGGTGTTTGCCGGTATCAGACCTGGCTTGTTCCGGTGACCACGTTTCAGTCTTCCTGCCGTTCCTGACCTCGCTCCCTGACCCTGATTGTCGCCGTCTCTTTCCTTTCTCCACTCCTGGGTTCCGGTCTAATTACCGTTATACCGAATACACTGATTGGCGGCCTAATCTCAAGTTCCGCATATATTCCAACTGCGGGGTATTTGTGTAACTGGGTGGGGTATTTAGAAGAATAATGGGGTTTATTTACCCCGTTTAATTTATTAACCCATTCCCTGCTGTTTCTATACACATTATCGGGGCTTTTATGGCTGTAGAACCCTGCGATCCCCTCATACCCAGCAAACATTCTCACCTCCTAGAAAAGAGGGGCATCAGGGGAGGGGAGAGGGACATCAGGGGAGGAGGATTTAATTACCAAAGGACACTTAGGAAGTATGTATTATATTTTCATAAATTAGTAGTTTTATTACTGTATTAATTTTATTAAAAATTATTATTATTATTATTATTATTATTATTATTATGATTATTATTATTATTATTATCATTATTATTATGATTATTATTATTATGATTATTATGTGTATACTGTATATACAGATCTGCATTAACATGAAGAGCTACCTCTATGTCAGTTAAAGAAAAAACCAAAACAAAAACATTTTCCACTTTTACAGAATAAAAAAGTCTTGTTTCTAATGCGGTTATCAGCAGTCCTTTTGCTTTTTAGCAATGATTTTTTTTTACGTCAGGGAAAGAAAGTCGCAGATCCGAAGTTTACAAAAAAGAATATTTCCGACCACAAAAAATGATAAAATAATGATTTAAATTATAAAAATAACGATGTGTTAATTACAGAAGTTGTCTGTCGGGTAGAGCCCTAAAGGGCCGACTGTAATGAGTTTGTTTAGCGCCCCGTATTTAATTTGTAAATTAGTGTTTAATAGAGAATAATACAAATAATATTTTAATAATATATATATATATTGCCCTATTTACACTTGGGTCTCATTTACAGGCTCCCTCTACTAAGAAGGATATGGCGCATGCTGGTAAAGCCCGGGGATGTATAGGATGGATATTTAACGAGCGTTTCCCGAGTTCCGAGATGTTATAGCGTGGAATAAAGTTCACAAAGTAGGGCAGAGGCAGAACCTATGGCTGTACCTGAGGAAGAGCGGCATGGAGGCAGCGTCGCGGCCCCCGCTGAAAACTTAATCAGCAGACGTTTAATATTTCAGGAGGACAAACAGTTTGGGCAGGTAAGGAACATCTTTTATTAATTCCTCCAGCTCAGGAGAGAGAAGAAAGCGTCTCCAGCCGCTGCCCGGCCGCCGAGTGACAGGTGTGCGTCTAACGACTTGTCTGATCAGGTACTCGTGATGAGCGAAGCTCCTTTCCTCCACGGGGGCCGAGCAGCCCCCCCGCCGCCATCACCGCCGACCGCATCCCAGCACTTACCCGATAAATTGCCACTAAAACGCCGGACTGCTGAGAGGTTTCGTGCCGCCGGCCTGCGCGACTCTGTGTGAACGGGAAAGAAGTGGGAAAAACCTTTAATTAGAGCGTAAGCTTCTCAGGAGAGAACCAAAGAAAAAAAAAAGGAACGAAGAACCTTGAAGCATCTGGTATATAAAAATATAAAAACATAACGCTTTTATTGGAGGATAAGAGATGAAGTCTAGATTTTTGATAAATAAGGTGAGATTTCTGTATGAGGTCACGGTTGCTCTCGTAGTCAATGAGCTGTGATGCGGATTCTGTGTCATCACCCATATTACACCCTACACTGTTACTGAGTATCTCCCGCCGGGGTAGCATGGAAAATAGAATAATACGGAGGTTTTGCCCCAATTGGAGTTGGATTTAAAATTCCCTGGAGCCCCAGAAACCCCCCAAAAACCTGCTTTACCTGACAGACTTTGTTACTCTGTTTCCCGTTTCTCCTCCGCAGTTTTAGCGCATGATTCATTCGTCTGTTACTCTGTTACTCTGTTACTCTGTTACTTTGTTACTCTGTTACTCTGTTACTCTGTTACTTTGTTAACGGATCTCCCCTGGGAACCCTATAACCCACTCACAAGCTTACATTAATATAACGAGTGGACGTGGAGCGGGCGATGATTAACCCCTTAATCCTCCTTATTTTGTTTCTAAAACAGCGTAATACCCCACGAACACCTGGGGTGAGAGGTTACCATTGGTCTCTTTAAGAATGATGGATCAGGTGAGGGATATTCAGTAACGGACCGTAGGCATTGACTGGGAGTTAGAATGTAAAGTATCCGGCGGGGGAGACGGCAGTCTACGTGCGATTCACAGATTTCCCATGGGCCGCTCCGTGATCTTTATCGGAATTTTGTTCTATGATATATCGAAGGTTCCTCGCGGCTCACAAATCCCAGCTTTCATTAAAGAACAGGGAAGCTCTTCGTAGTTTGTTTGCGTAAGCAATGATTTTGGTAACGTTGCCGTTTTTCGTGCTTTCTGAATTCTGTTGAAACGCGAGGGGTAAAAAAAAAAAATCACCGGTGGACGACGTTCCGGATGTGGGATGTTTGGCCGAGGATGCGCATGGAATGAAGGTGAATAATTAAGTGACATTAGAAGTATCTGAATGTGAAGACTGTCCGGCGGGAGAACGTTTATCTCAGAACCAAGACTCCATTAGCCAAGAGGATCTCTTAATGTTACTCCTCAGCCAATCAGGGAGCAGGTCGAACCAGAGGTCTCTGGCCATTGCTGAGCAGCCAGCTCCGGTTCCGAGGGTAAGTTTGCTCCGTGCATGAAGCGCACCACCAGTCATGACACTCCATTTAGGATGTGAAATAACGTCTTTTGGGGAGAACAATGGGTTTTTAAGGATAACAGAACAACGGTAACTTGGGTCAGCACAGAAACACGGATCGAATCGCCCGCTGTTATAGTCAATGGAGGGACCAAAGATCTGAAGCTGAGAAGGAGATACATGAGGGCCAACCGAGGGCTTCTCAATGGGGGTGGAGAGGATGACCGTCCAAAATGGTGCCTTTGATTTGAATATGGAAACCTCTACGGGGTAGAGAGAGGGCTATCGAGACGAGGAACACATCTGCCAAGGGGGCAAAGCTACAAAGAACATCACATTCATTATAGAAGACAGTAACGGGGTCCTCAAAGTTCTGGGTAAACATGCGTTCCTTTAAGAAGTCAGGTTGATATTTCTGTGTAAAGTTTTGTTCGTTTAGTTGATGGCTTCAACTTGATTTCAGGCTCTGCCATAGAAACATAGAATTTGCAAGCAGATCGGCCCCATCCGGCCCCCGTCCAGTCGCCCGTTTCTCCCGCTGTAAAGACTCAAACCCTAATCAGTCGTTGGTCTCGTCTTAGATTCAGGAGCCGTATGTCTATCCCATGCATGTTTAATACCCTCACTGTATTACCCTCTACCACTTCTGCTGGGAGGCTGTTCCACCTATCCACTACCCTCTCCGTAAAGTAAAACTTGCCATCTTAAGCACAGCATTGTCTTGTGAACTAAAAGGACTTTCCTGAAAATGTGAGTGAATAGACCACTGTATATGTAATTATGCATTCCATTTACTTTAACCCATTAAAATCCCAGAGTATTACTGTACGTAATAATATTGCACATACCAGATATATTCCGGTGTTGTTGCTATCAGTTTGAATGACCATCATTTTCTGCGTGTTGTGTAAATTACTGGATGCTCTAATTTACATTCTGGCCCCAAAATATGCTTTTTAACGCGCGGAACCATCCTTTCTGCGGTATCTCAGGTGCCGGACAGGCGTATAATCCTAGTCATCCATAGAATTTTTTTTGGAGCCCTGGCTGGCCTGCAAAATGTAGAAACAATAAAACTGGGCAACAATTAGCAGGTTACACGGGGTGAACGTAAAGACTTTAAGGGTCTACGGGGGAATGATGCGACCGATTCTACGTGGATCCTATGGGAACAGGCAGCTCCCAGTGCTCCCAGTGCTTATACTGGGAATTGAAGTCCTCTCCTCAGTGGGAGGTCTACCCATCTTCTGGAATATCAGCTCCAGATCCAGCACGTCTGAGCAGAGAGAACGTCCCAGCGGCTCATTACCGGACCCCATGCATCGTTTTACGGACGGCCCGTGATTGATGGATCTTTCACCCGCCGCGTTGGATAAACTGTTACCTTCTCCATTCCCTAACAGACAGCCGCCGCCGCCGGCCGGCAATTCATTACCTTTCTTGTCCAATTCTTGCGAGATTCGTGCCAAACATCAGCGGGCATAGAAGGAGGTACGGAGTGATGAGGTCCTACCTCTCCATCCCAGATAAATGACGGCAACGGGTGGGAGACGACCAATTCCTTCATCTCAATTCAATTAGAGGTGGAAACGGCGCGCGTCCTACCCACGATGATGCGCGAAGACGCAGGAACGGCAGAGCCTACAGCCTGATGGTGATTAGTGGGAGTTGGATGAAGCGGGCAGCACGATCCGCGATCGCATATTCAGATCCTTCACGGTAACAATATGGCTGCTCCACTTTTTCTTTGCGCTTTCTATCGTCTGCGTCAGCTAAGTGTCTGTGTTTTTATACATGCGGAGAGCTGACCTGGCCTGGGGAAGGGACGTATCTACCTAACGCAGCGCCACCTGCTGCCACCATCCTTTCTAGTGGGTGTCGGGATATGATGTCATATCATGATATGATGTCATATGCTGGCGCTCCACTTCTAAAGGAGGCGCTGTGCAGAAGGAAAAAATGCTGACTCGGCACAGCTCTCCGTAGCGTTAATGGGCCGGTTTGGGGGGGACAGGGGTCCTGATCATTAAACCCCACACGTGTGCGTGTGTGCATGTGTGTGTGTGTGTACGTGTACGTGTGTGTGCGTGCGTGTGTGTGCGTGTGTGTGTGCGTGTACGTGTACGTGTGTGTGCGTGTACGTGTGTGTGCGTGTGTGTGTGCGTGCGTGTGTGTGTGTGCGTGTGTGTATGCGTGGGTGCGCGTGCCTTCAGTAATGATACAAATAACACATTTCCAAAAAAACTCCCCCATCAGACTTTGGAGGGCAGCCCCTCTCCTCGGAAGGCCTATCTGGGTTTCATTTGCTATAAAGTTTAACCCCACCAGGCAGCCACCTGAGGAGGCATTGGTTATGAACTGAAATGTTATCCCTGCCAACGTCTCATCTCATTCCCATGATGTCATACCCCGTGCCCCACCGTATCCTGCCTATGCCCCATAATAAAAAACATTTTCCAATGGTAAAGAGCCCTGGAACATGTGTAGAGCGACTTCACGCACCTACCCGCCTGGATCTAAAGGCTGTGTCTCGGGATACGCGCATGTTTGAGATGGAGCCCCGCTTATGTGCTGTTCTGTTATGGACGGAGTGAATGCAAGGAGCAGATTTTACACCAAATTAGCCAAATATAAAAGAACAAAATTCACCAGATTCCAGATAAAAACCCATCGGCGCACCAAGAAGACTCATGCTGGGGACTGATGGGTCCTGCGTTATATCCCTGAATTATTCAGGTGCCACGTTTTAAAAGTGGTTTTGTTACTATAGCAACCAGGGCCACGCAAGACCACTTTTCAAATCAGAAACTCTTTTTATGAATAACTCTTTTACAGAACTTTACATAAAAAAAAAATGGAAAGAAAATATTGAGATGAAATTATAGATTTACTGAAAAAAAATGCTGAAAAGCAAGGAGCTCGCGTCTTTTATCTTAGAAATGAAAAAATGTAGCTGCTTTGCCCTTTTTTTACCTAAAAGCAATGAAATTTGTGTAAATGTGAGAGCGGTGAGTTGGTAAAGCATGAAATACGGCCGGACCCGACCAATGCAAATGAACTCAATTAATCTCCTCTTTGTCTCTAATTAGCTGTTTTATTTTCATTTAAATGGGAAACGGGACTGTCTAATTCTGATTTGTTACGCGAATGCGGAAGATTTATCCGGATACATCGGTCATTTTTGGTAATTTCCGGTAATTAGCAATTAATTCATATAAATGACTGAGGAATGTATTTCTTCTTAAAGGAAGGTTATTCTCCATCATGTGATGTGCAGATTTCCAGACTTCTTTAATGCCCTCTCTCTACGAGCGTCTAGACCCTTAAAGGGGATGTCTCCTGGAAAAATATTTTCCTCCTTAATTATAAACACCCGGTTTTATCTCATTTTTGCTCTAAAAACCCCCTTTATCTGCAGACCTGGAGCCGCCGTCGCTGTCAGTCATGTGATATTTTGGGTGACTTTCCCGGCTCAAACACCGCACTGAGCTGACACTTTATGGCAATGCTAATGAAGTCCGTTCCTTCATAGACTTTCATTAGTCAGAAAGTCCATCTGGGTGATTAAGACCGAGCTATTCTATTGTTCCCCACAGGCAGTATGATAAGGAGTCGGGGTGTTTAGTAGATCGGGGCTCAGATAACAGAGCGAGAATCATACAAACGGCTGATATAAAATATTTTTCCTGATTCTAGGAATAAAAAAATGTGCAAAATCCTTTTAAATGGTAGTAAATTTGCCCCCCCCCATGATTCTAGACAAAGAAACATTATTTTGAGAGATCTTTGATTTGCTAGCAAGTGAAATCCGTCGGTGAATCATTTATCTGTTCGCTATCACATCACCATCCTCGATATGAAGTCAGATCCTGGTGGTCTGTGAGCTAAAGAAGCAAAGCGCCTTTTAAAGCAGTTTATGGAGGCCGGGACCCTCTGCTCCCAGGGCCGGTCGAAAGTTCTTCAAAAAAGGGCCGGTCCTGGGCCACTTGGGGAGGCGAGAAGACAGCGGGGTCACACAAAGCAACGTTACATGACCCCCACAGTAGAAATTATGTGTGAGCAGCCAGGAAGGAAGCTGCGGGTGAGATAAGCGGGCGAGGGAGTGAGTATATCTGTATATGTGAATGAATGTAAGAATGAAAGTGTATGTGTGGGAGTGTATGTGCGTGTTAGTATGAATGTGTTTGTGTGAGTTTTCGTGTGAGACTATGTGTTTGATGTGTTTAGCGTGTGTAAGCATGAGTGTGTATGTGAATATGTGTGCCAGTGTGTATGTTAGTTACCTGAGGGGGGCCGTTAGCTTTACCTGCCTCCCGGGGCAGAAGATGCCAGCCCTCCCGTGTTGACTGTGACCACTGGAACTCACATAGTCTGGAACATTCTTACGTCTCTCGAGTTCTCTCTTTTCACTTCTCTTTCTCTCTCTCTCTCTTCTTATTCCTCCCCCATGCCATCTCTCTTGTTTTACCCCCTGCTGTCCTTTTATCTGTCTGAGCACATACTCATCACTCTTTTTTCTTTTAGTTTTCCAAAGTTGATCTTTTTGAAATTTCAGCAAATCTCTGAGAAATGGCCGTGGGCTCCGTGGAACTTTCCTCGTCTCCCTGACCACTTCTTCTTCTTATTATTTTTATTTTTTTTGTGTAATAATAAAAAAACCATAAAAAGGCGTCCCCCCCGACCGTACATCTGAGGCATGGTGCGCTGTCATGTTGAATTTGCGTCCCGCGGGCTCCTGGCATGACACTGTCTGTTTGAACGTCCCGGATTTAAGGAATGTCACATTGTATACTAACAAGCGACGCACGAGCGTGGTAAACATGCAGCTTAACCCCTGCACTCCCAAGGCACTGCAACGCCAAAAAAAGGTACCTCGAATAAGTCGGCGATCATCATTCATGTTAGGTGGAAAGATTACATCTGATGAAGAGACCTCGGAGGTTTTGAATGCTTTTGTGACTCTGCATCCTCTTCTAGGAAAAAGAGACCTAAGTCGTCTCAAAAGCTTGCAATCAAATGCAGTTCAGTTGGTTTGTTAAATCACCATCCTGACCGCATTTGTTTATTTTCTTTCCTACATATAGTATGTTTTTGATGTAAACTGCAGACTGTGATGATGTTTAACCATGCGTGTGCCAGAATGGGCGCTTCAGTGTTGAATCCAGGGTGTCTCCTTCGGGGTCAGCCACGGGACCTCTGATTGGCTCCTCCATCAAGACCCAATTGGCTCGGAGATGGTTCCTCATTCTTCGCCCACAGCCATACCTGGGAACTTCCAGGGCTAAGGCTACCTGGAGCCCTCCATCTTTGGGGGGGTCTGGTGACACTTGTGGGCCGATGCGGTGACATCTGTGTGCCGGGTCTGGTGGCGTTTGTGGGTGGCTGTGTCGCTGCTTTTTGTCGGGGCTGGGAAATAAAAGTTCCCAAGTATGTTGGGTACGTATGGGTTACTGTCCACCAGTGGCCCACCGAGCATTTCCCCGGTGTGCCATATGGCCGGTCCGGTCTGGTCAGAGGGTTAAAATAGTCTGAATGAAGTCACCTGTATTCAAGCAGGGATTTCAGCAGTGTGAAAAGCACCGAATCCCTCCAGCATGGCACGGCGTGGAATATTATCGCCGGTAACACGTACCTCCTCTGTGTGAACAGAGATTGATAGCTTTTTACCGGCACAAGCGCAGCCCCGGGGCAGATATGATTGTCTTGTTTAAGCAACATGAAATCTTCATACGCTGCCGGGATTTCGCTGACAGTCGGAGCACATTATAAAAACCTCACTTACAATTAGGGTCCGTCAGCTGCGGCTGCATGCGCGGGAATCAGAGGCTGTCTCTTAGCGATCTTACTTTGAAATCAGGCAAACTGCGCCCGAGGAGACAGGAGAAGCCGGCTCCTCCGCGCCATTAAAGAAGAAAAAAACGGCCGGCGTAACGATTTATTTGGCTGAAGCACAGAGAGGTAGATTAAGGACGCTGTAAAATCAGAGCGCTTGCCGGTGGGTTTCATCGTTCTCCATGGGAATGAGGAGATGACGTTCGGCGTTCCCTCTGAGGTGAGACGTCCGGCACTGAAACAGTAAAGAGACGGCTCGGCCTAAAGAACCACAGGTGGTGGAGCAGACAACGCGGGGCATTCATCGTGGGGTACTTTGTTAACTGTTTCCATGCTGGATAGGCTCTGTACCTCTGGAGATGGTTGTAGCCAGTGCTGGATTGTCCATTAGGCGCATGCCTAGCGGCTCCAGATCTCTGAGGGCTCCGGGTGCTTTGCTGGATAATCCGGCTTCTGCGCCGCCATCGGCCGCATGGTAGCAGTGGCGGCATCTTTGCGGTCACTTAATGCACTACTGCCGTGGCAGCTCCCACTGTGGGCGAGGAAGCGCAAGGAAGCAAGAGGGAAAGCGGTTCCTTATTCTTTATGATGGTGGCCCCAAAATCCTTGTGCCTAGGGGCCCATGGTTGGTCTTAATCAGGCGCTGTCTGAGTGCAATACCGAATCTGTTTGTATCTGCGTTGGCACAGGTGGATACGTCATTGGTGGGTTTCATGGTCTGAAAGCCATACAGATCCTCTAAAGAGAGCCCCGTGGCGTATGGCGAGTCCCATGGTACATGGGCAGCTGCGTGGCATGGAAGATTTCCCAATGCAGGGCTCTGTACCATTAAACATTGCTATTGCCAGGGAAGCCAACTTCTGTACATTTTGTACCCGTTTCGCCCTGGACGATGTATGATATTATACATCTTTTTGTACCATTTTCTTGCCATTCCCTATAACTCGGCCCCCCGTTGGAGATCCCGTCATCCGTCGGCGCCGCGCATGGAGTTGCAGTGATGTTCTATTCATGTCTGCATCAGAGGCGATTTCCAGGAGTGAATGAAGAATATTCTGACAGGTCGACAGACATCAGCTCCTGAAACGCCTGCCGGGATCTGAAACGACGCCACTTCGAAAAGCATCTGAGAACGTCATCCACGCAGAGACAAAGCAGAGGACATTGCCGCTCCATCCACTCTGCCTCTTAACCCCTCTTCTTCTGCCCTTTAAGACCCCGTTAATACCGTCAGCATTATTCTTTTCCTTTGGTGATTTCATTTCATGCGGGGAGCTACAACTCTTTTGGCCAAAAAACGTTTTGACAAAGGCACCGCTTACAAGGATCAAGTTTGTCGTTTAGCTTTATCTCTGCATGTGATTGGCTACAGAAGTGATCACATGCTGTAGACTGACTGCTCTGGTCATGGATTGCAGCGATGCTGGGACCTTTTTTACTGGTGACATACCAGGTACATCATTGGTCCTCTAGGGACATCTTTTCATGACGTACCGGGTACATCATTGGTTATGAAGGGTTTAAACAGAGGTTTTAAAATATACTAAAAACACAATGTGAACCCTTTGGAATTACCAGAATTTATGTATAAATTTGTCTTAAAATATGGTCTGAAGTTCATCTAAGTTACAAAAAAGAACAACTAATAACACAAATGATTGCAGGGTTCTTCAATTCAAACCCCATTCGATTTGCATAAAGCTGGAAAGGGTTCCAAAGTAATCTCAGAGTTTCCATATCCATCAGTTAGACGAATTGTTGATGAATGGAGATGATTTAGTCCTAGAAGTGGGCGCTCAGCCGAGGTGACTCTGAGGGCACAGCTCGGAATGCTCAATAAGTTGAAAAGAGTAACAGCTAAAGGCTTGAAGGGATCATTGAAACTCGTTAACATCTTTGTTCATGAGTCTACCATACGCAAAACATCAAACAGGCATGGAGCCCATGGCAAGAAACCACGGAGGAAGCCGCTGCCCTCCAATTTAACACCTCGCCTATGCGCCTCACCTCGCCTATGCGCCTAAAGCCTGCCAAAGAGTTCCTTGACGGTCTACAATGTTACTGGGAAAATGTTTTGTGGACTGATAAATTGTTCAGGAAGAACACACGGCACTACGTATGGCATAAAAAGGGCACTGCATACCGACACAAAAACAACTTCCCAATGGTGAAGCGCGATGTAGGGCGCCTCATGATTTGGGGCTGCTTTGCTGTGTCGGACCCGGACAGCTCGCCATCATCGAGGGGACCACGGATTTATGAAGGTATCATACAAGATAATGTCAGGGTGGCTGCCCGCCAGCTGAAGCTCCATAAAAGTTAGGTAAGGCAGCAGGACAACGACCCTAAAAGTCAAAGAGAATCTACAGCAGAACGGTAAAATGGCCATAATGCACAGCGCCGCGTTTGGCGAACACCTCATACCAACTGTCAAGCACGGTGGTGGAGGGATGATGACAGGACCTGGGAACCTTGCAGTCATTGAGTCGACCATGCACTCCTCTGTATACCCAAGTATTCTGGAGTCATTTGTCTGACAAGTAAAGCTTGGCCGAAACCGGGTCATCCAACAGGACAATGATCATAAGCATAGGCTGAAAAAGAACCTCAGCCCGATCTGTGGTGGAACCATAAGAGATCTGTGCATAAAAAAATGCCTGCACACCTCAATGAACTGAAACAACGTTGTAAGGAAGCATGGGCCAAAATTCCTCCACGTTGATGTGAGAGACGGATACAGAAAATGATTACTTCACGTTATTGCTGCTAGAAATGGTTCTACAAGCTATTGCATCATAAGGCGTAATTAGTTTTTGACACATGGCTTCTCCATTTTGGCTTTATTTTTGTTGAATAAATCATGACACGGCGTAATATGTGTTGTTGTTCATCTGAAGGTGTATTTGCCAAATTTCTAGACCTGCTAAGGAATAGATGATTGTTATTATGTCCTGATATGTAAAACCATAGAATTCAAAGAGGGTAAGTCTCCATAAATGCATAGTTTGGAGGTTTTATCAGGCTTAGTCCATTATTTAATGAATGCTTTTAGATAATAGACGATATAAATTATAAAAAATATAAAAATATTCTTTCTTTTATGGTACTCCGTGGATCTAAGCTCATAAAAACTCTGACACCACAATTAATAATAACGGCTCCGAGATTATTTAAATAAATCCTTATATTCCTAACAATTTCATGAACCGGGGCTGCCTCTTAACTGCTCCACCCGCGAAGCGTTCCCAAATACCCTCTCCTCCTCTGCGTGACGCTCACCCCAAAGCAATTAGAATCCGCCAACAATGGATTAACAATTAATTATGGATTCCGATTCATTGACTCGCGTTTCCCTAATTGACCCCGGAGCTGAGGCTCCACTTGAGAGCAATTAAGCCGAGAAGTGTTTGGAAACAGAGGAGATGCGGGTGGAAAAAAATAATAAATACGGGGCAAAAGCGCCAAAAAAAATTTAAAAACTGCCAAAAAAAATCAATTCCGTGAATGAAATATACAGGTTACCGTGAGGGGAACAGGATTGGCGGAGAGAGTATTGGGGGGGGGTAACATTTGTGTTATTTATTAGAAATAAAAAAAAATCTGGAAAGTCTAAGGGATCTTGGAGGGGAGAAGACAGAGAGGGGATGGGGGAGAGAGATTTATAAATAAATGGATTTAACAAAGTGCAGGAGGGAAGTTTATTTCAAAGGAGGAGAAAAGTTAGAATCTAATACTAGAGGGTCAGAGGCAAAGATGGAGTGGAAGGAAGTTTTACTTTACTGAGAGGGTGGTAGATAAGTGGAACAGCCTCCCAGCAGAAGTGGTAGAGGGAAATGCAGTGAGGGTATTAAACATGCATGGGATAGACATACGGCTCCCGAATCTAAGACGAGACCAACGACTGATTAAGGTTTGAGTCGTTACAAAAGTGAAATAATGTGATTCGTTTTTTTGTTTGGTTTTTAAGGGAACTTGAAAGGATTTTATCTGAAAGAGAAACCCGGCTGAAATTGGAAGTCATTCCAGAAATTGGGATATTTGGGAACTAAAACCCTGAATTACACAGAATATCTGTGCTGAAATATATTACCGTAACCTTTAATAATATCTGCCAGGGTGTGTGTTCGGTGTTTGTTTGGGTTCAGTGTGTGTGTGTTTGGTGTGTGCTCTGTGTGTGGTTGGTGTGTGTATGGTTGGTGTGTGTGTGGTTGGTGTGTGTATGGTTGGTGTGTGTGTGTTTGGTGTGTGTGTGGTTGGTGTGTGTGTGTTTGGTGTGTGTATGGTTGGTGTGTGTATGGTTGGTGTGTGTGTGTTTGGTGTGTGTGTGGTTGGTGTGTGTGTGTTTGGTGTGTGTATGGTTGGTGTGTGTGTGTTTGGTGTGTGTGTGGTTGGTGTGTGTGTTTGGTGTGTGTATGGTTGGTGTGTGTGTGGTTGGTGTGTGTGTGGTTGGTGTGTGTTCGGTGTGTGGGGGATGAAAATTTGTCACGTACCAGGGAATTGTCAGGATTTTACCCCCGTCTTGGTGTGAAGGGGCAGATTCTCAGGGTCACGCAGTCTTCATATACTCCTCTGATTTAATGATATTTGAGCGTCCCGATTGGTGCTTTTCTCCCTGCTTTATCACAGCTGGAATCCCTGCTTGAACACAGGTGACTCCATTCAGAATATCGTCACCTCCTGACAAGTCATGCTTTCCAGAAAGAATCATTTGGTCGCCACAATGATATCACATATTACCCAGAGCGTGTTTGTGCCGTATGTAGAACGCCTCGTAGAGATGGGGCTTCTAAGAACTATACATTTTTGCCCCCTTTAATTATTTGGTTTCATATATTCAGGAAAATATATATTCTTCAATTTGTGACAATATATGATGCGATGCGGGGGGGGGGCTCCAGATAAGTAGATCTATCGAGCTTTCATCAGCCCCCCCCACAGTGAAGAATGCCATTAACCCATGCAGTGCCAGAGGGTTACGTAACGCACGGGCTTGTTAGCCGTGATGTGACACGCGCTTTGATATGCAAGCGTGTGCGGGCTGCGCGGCTGTGCGCTCGTTTCATGCCTGGCGTGTTTTGAAGCTGAAGTCTCTGTTAAAGGGACAGGCCCGTGTCTTCCCCGGCGCGGCGGGGGACGCTCCGCTAATGAGCCCCTCTTGTTTATTGTTGTGCAGACAGCCTGGAAGAGCCAGGGGATGGGGAGCCGCTCGGTAATGAGGTCCTTGTCACCGAGACCCTCCTGACAGCCGCTGATAATTAGTGGGAAGGGTCCGCGGCGCGCAGCGAAGCGCTTCTGGAGCTGTCACATCCATTACGACTTGTTGACTGCACATTAACCCCTTCAGTGCTGGGGACTCACTGAGGAGACCCTTCCTTACCATACAAATACATTACTATTATTATTCATTGTTTTATATAGCGCCATCATATTCCGCAGTGCTGTACAATGTATATATATATAAAAAATACAATATATAGAAAATGAAATGCAAAAAGTATAGATTTGGTGCGAGAATCCTGTAAGTGTTTTAAAGGAACGTCGCCATCGTATTGTAAACAATCTGTAGGTATCTATTCTCAGTCAGCGGATCCCGTTCTCGACTTGATATTAATCAACAAAGCGTAAAAACTCTGTATATATTATCCCCCCCCCGCACCATATGGCGGAGCGCGGCACACGCCGTACACTTTGTAAACGAAACACTTCATCCGAGCTGTTTGTGAAATTTATTGTGCTTTGGGCATTTTGGGCACTTGTGTCAAACGCCTATTATAGAAAGAAAAAAAAAAGTTTAAAAAGCTTTGCTATATTAGCAGTGGGGGAGGGGGGGTCAGGTGGTCGCAGGCGTACGTTGTGATTTTGGATAAATCGAGTTTTGATTAATAGCAACTTTCATTTTGGTGAAAAAGCCTAGTTTACGCAGTTTTTGGATAATAAAAGAAATAACTTCTGGACGTTTCATGGACTGGGCAAATGCCCGGTGGGCTGCTGGCCGACATTGCCCCATACTCACCCCATCCGCCCACTGGCCTTAAAGTGCCGGGGTCGCCTTCTCAGCCTCTGTCCCTGGTTATGTTTATATAGCTTACCTCCGCAAAGGGGCACTTTTAGTTTAGGGGTGTGGTTAGAGGCGTGGCTGGGGGTGTGGCTTTCCCTAGACTTTTTACGTGGCATTTACAACCGACCGATATACATTTTTGGATCTGGACAAAAAAGAGTCCCGGGCATATCCAGGAGCTTGCTGGGGTCCTCGGGTAACTGTATGTAAGCTCCGCCCACTTTCCACCACTCTACACACTTCCTGCCCCTTTAAGGCTTAACTGGCACTAGTCCCGCCCCTCATCACAGCCACGCCCTAAAGAAGAAGATTCTTCTTTTCCCGCCCAAAACTTTGTGAGGCCCCCTCATCTCACCCATAGACTGCTGTTGAATCCATGTTTTGGGGTCCGCACACACGTGTTCTTTAATTGTTAGCTTTTTCGTAAGAAAGGCGACTTCATTCTCTCCCGCACCCCTACTTGTTAAAGCAGCAGGACTTGATAATTTATCTCTAAATAATTTAAACCGAGATAAACAAACAAAAACACCCGCGTCGCCCTCACTCGGAATAATATCCATTTCATTTGCTTGAGATTAGAATCCAGGAGAGGCTTCAGCGTTCATCATTTTTTTTTTTCCGGAGAAAGTAAAATTCGGCACTCGCACGATGAATATAAATCGTGTTATGGCAGGGAGAACAGTTTACGTTTAGTATTTTTCCTGTTCTTATTGTTGAATTGAATTTTTTTTTTTAACGAAGCTTTAATGAACCAGCGGCCCCCTTATTGTAGAAGATCCCGGTGAACTTTATTTATTAACTAAGAAAGAAATACTAATTAATATACTTAAATTAATCAGAAGAATACTCTAGAGTGCAGCAGTCTCAGTTACACGTCGATAAATGTAAAGTAACGCACTTGGGACATAAAAATCCAAGACAAAATGCGGATTTGGGGTTACTGTTCTGTCGGTAATAGGAAGAGGGGGCAGGGAGGATGGGGTAGGCATATGGCTCTTTAGGCTGCGTAAGCCAGGTGCGTCCAACCTGCGGCCCTCCAGCTGCTGCAGGGCTACATCTCCTATAATGCTCTTTCAGCTAAGGGGCTGGCTGAGGAGGATGGGAGATGTAGTCCTGCAGCAGCTGGCCTAGCCTAGCAATGGGGCTGCAGGTGGACAAGCGGCTCAGTGACCGACGGAGATACCGGAAGAGACACATTGTAAATCCGGAGGGAGTAGAACGCCCCTCAAAAATAAACACTACATACCCCATGTGCACCACATATCTACTGCTTATCCCCCCCCCCCACCCGGTGCGGCGGCAATCTGCATCTCTGTCTCCATTAAATGCTTGGCACATACAGGAAACATTTTACACAAGATGTCCCCGGGCCGTCCCCTATTTGAGAGTTTATCCCCTGAAATCTCCCGTTGACCCCTATTACCGTATCACTCCAGTCCCCAAAGTCCTTTTTGCATGGACTCCAATGCATTTTACTGCGTGCAAATCCGCGCAGGCCTTCTTTAGTTATTCAGGTTCCTCTGTATGGTGTAACTCCTCCCCCAAAAAGCAGGAAGTGTACCTGCGTATGCTCAGCTGCAGCCAATCACATGCCAGCAAAACATCAGCGTTTCATGCTCAATGCTGAGCCTCCTTTTTTTCTCCATATAACGCGGGATTCTGAAAAAAAACCTTCACCAATTCCTATAAAGTTATAGAACCTTAACCCTTTCAACAGTAATACTGTGCAGCGTGTGGTTTGCCCGTCTGGCACAGGAAGGGTTACACGTGTCTATTGCCCTTACGCTGAAGGAGTTGTCAGATAGTCCTAGAGGCGTCCAGCGGTTATGTATCGTTACCTGCGCGGAACATTGCATACTTTACAGAATCTCTTACAGGGAACGCGGTGTTAATACATCAGATTAAGGCAAATACATTTGTTTTTCACGGCCGTAACGCCGCTACTATCTCTTTCCCTGAAACCCATTAAAAGTTACTATTCTCTCCCCCCCCCCCTCTTTATCCCGTGAAGTTTTATCGATCTCATTTTCTAGATGAGACAAAATGTCCAATAAACTGAAATCAGTCAATAATGACAAATAGAGAATGGGACTCCATTAAGAGGCTCAGCCTGCGCGGCCGAACGCATTAAACGCCCAGATCGCCGTCTTTGTTTCACTAGAAGAAGCCGATCCTTTCCACGGATCCGCCATCTATTCTACGACTGGCTGTAAGGACTGCGGGGCCGCGCATGGACGGCCCAAATGCTCGTCTCAGATCAGCCTTATGGGGCGAGGAGGGCCGCTTCCAGAAGGCTGGCAATCTTTTTAGAGATGGACCGGTACTCTGCGTGTAACACTCCCATCATATCCTTAGGCGGGTGCCGGCCTTAAAGCGCCGGGGGCCGCCTCGTCGCCCCCAGTCCGGCCCTGCTTTTGGGACAATTAATCAGTGATAGAAAAAAGACGGGGAATAAATATTTCCTGGTTTATCCCAAAACCGGCTTTATTTAGGCAACCCCCCCCCACACTAATTATTGTGATTAAATGATACATTATATTATATATTATAAATTATACATTATATGATACATTATATTATATATTATATTATATATTATATTATACATTATATTATACATTATATTATATATTATATTATACATTATATTATATATTATATTATACATTATATTATACATTATATTATACATTATATTATATATTATATTATACATTATATTATACTTTATATTATATATTATATTATACATTATATTATACATTGTATTATACATTATATTATACATTATATTATATATATTATAAATGATACATTATATTATACATTATATTATACATTATATTATATATATTATAAATGATACATTATATTATACATTATATTATATATTATTATTATACATTATATTATATATATTATATATTATTATATAGCATTTCTCGCGAGCCTCGTTCATTTGATTCCAAAAAGTGTCAGCATTTCTAATGGCCATAGAGGTATATCATTAATTAACCCATTCCCTGCTGTTTCTATACACATTATCGGGGCTTTTACGGCTGTAGTACCCTGCGATCCCCTCATACTCAGCAAACATTCTGAGAGTCTAGGAGAGAGGGGCATCAGGGGGAGGAAAAAAGGGAAAAAAAAGAGGGGTATCAGGGTAGGAAAGAGAGACACAGGGATTTCTGGGCTCAAAGAGGGACTGTCCAAATTCAACATGGACACTTGGCAGCTATGAAAATGAAAGTTCCACCCTGACTAACGCCGGCAGCTCCCCTGGAAGGTAACAAAGGACGACGTTCCCCGCGAGGATACGGGCGCCGGGCCAAAAACATTCACAGGCGTAATGCTCCTGATATTTCTTTTTCAATAAAATTTAATTCCATCTTCGGCGAACGTGCGCGGGGGCCGCGGGGGCCGGAGGGGGGGGGCGAGTTCTCCCGTGACCCGGTAATTGATTATAATCAGGAAAGGTGATGATGAAGTGAAGGACTTAATCAAGCGGACATTTCCAGAGTCCCGATAATTCATGAAGAGAGAGAGAAGCTAACAGCCCTTCGGCACCCAAAGGGTTAACGGCGATCGATCGTTTGCAGTGCAAATAATCAGTGTTAATACCGCGTCTCGAGGAAAGCGATCCAATATATGTTTTATTCTTCCGCCGTGACATCCTAATGTTCTCATGGAATATTCAAGCAAGTCTTTAATGCGAAAGTGACTTTTTTTGGACGACTCTTTATCCAATTTGGCCAATTTCATGGAAAAAAAAACGTTTTTAATATTTTTGCACGATTTAAAAGAAAATTGACATATTTTTTTGCTCTCCAAAGGACCATAGTTTACACGCAAAGATGTAACTAATATACATGATGATAGCCCGAGGAAAGAATTTTACCCGTAAATCCGGGGTATTAAATGAAAAATCGTATAAAAATACCCAATAAAATTCCGAAGGTGACGCTGAAACCTGCCGTATGTTGTTCTGTTTTTTTCTCCTGCTGTAACGACTCAAACCTTAATCAGTCGTTGGTCTCGTCTTAGATTCAGGAGCCGTATGTCTATCCCATGCATGTTTAATACCCCCACTGTATTACCCTCTACCACCTCTGCTGGGAGGCTGTGCCACCTATCTATCTCAGTAAAAATGACTGCAAGCACATTATCCTGATCCTGTTTCCCGCGTTTTGGCGAGCTCGCCGGAGAGGTAATAACCTAAAAACCAAGCAGGTTGAGCTTTCCGCGGAGTGGAGGCTCGGGGGCCCCGCGTTCGGTCCCTGCGGACCCCGCTGCTGATGGAGGACACTTTTCAGACCACTAGGTTTTGCATGGAATTACTCCGGATCAGCATTTAGCCGTTAATACCGAAGCGGCAGCCCTCCTGAAACCATTTCTTGCTTCAGCGACTCGCTCGGCTATTTTTTTTTGTGGGAACCTTGGGATTTTGGGATTCTTGATTTATGACGGATTGGACTTTGCTGACTTTTGGAGAATTTTTTCCCCGTTCTTTTTGGTTTTTGCTTCCACAAACATTTGTTTATGTTGTTTACGCGCTTTCTTCTATTTACACGCTTTCTGTAACAAAGAGAAATGAACGTTACAAAGCCCTGTAAACCTATTTAAATATATGCAGCGATGTGCTTTCTGGCACTGAAACGGTTAATTATAACCCGGGGGGGCAGTCCTCCATCTCCTCTTAGATTCAGGAGCCATATGTCTATCCCATGCATGTTTAAATCCCCTCTACCACCTCTGCTGAGAGGCTGTTCCACTTTGCAGGCACTCCTACACGTAAAATAAGGAAGGCCCAGCGAGTGTCTCCCTTCCCCCACATGGTGTATAAAATGCAGATTTCACTACTCTGTGAGTAATCCTGACCCTGTGTAAGTACTTGAAAACCTGCCTGACCCAGAAGCTGCAGCTCTGCTGCAGCTCTGCTGCAGCAGCTGCTCTCCTCCTCCTCCGTGGGCCGGCGCATCATCAGAAAGCTCTTCACGGGAATCTCGACGTCTGTATCGGAAATGCTTTCCTTCCTAAGAAAAACTTTTGCCCTCCTTTCCCCTTCTATTAAGGAGAGAAAGGAAGAGTGCAGAAAATGATCCGCTAAATGGCGCTTTACGCTTGTTTTTTGCATTCTTTTCAACTCATTTTTAATGTTTTTTTCTTACCGCCATGGACCCCAAATTTAAAGAAACCAAACCCCAGCACATTCTGTTTGCGGTTTCTATTTATTTCCAGAAAATGAGTATTTTTTATATGTTTATTATGTATTATGTAATTTGATATTTTCTTTTATATATATATATATTTTTTTTTGTTAAGTTTACACCCAAATTGTGCAGCGTGCGTTCCTTGGCAGGTCCCAGGCAGGGTATAAAGCCGCCAAAATCAATGAAATGACACAAAGGTCACCAGAGAGGAATCTCCGTGAATTTTCCTCTCTGTGAAAGAAGAACGCGTCGGGGGTGGGGGGGTGAGGGGGGGGGCATTAATTGTATCCAGTCTGATTTTTCATTTGGAAACGTTCACACTACATTACCTTCTTTCCATCCTCACTTATCACCCGGCCCTTCTCCCCGTCTCGTGGTCCGACGCTATCTCCCATCCCTCGGTGAGACAATGAAGAGGGTGCAGGCCGGGGTCAAGTGTAATCATTTTTATAGAGTTGGGATCAATAGCGCTTTGAGATAAATGCGGCGAGTCAGAGTCTCCCAGAAGCGGAGCGAAGGGAAAAAGCACTACAAAGAGCACTCACTGTATCACCGCGCGAGGAGACGGCGTCCGGAAACATCTCCTCTCCCACAGACCCAAGCAATAAGCCGCTCTCGGCCGCCGACCATTCTTCCCCATAATAGAATCCCCGAGCTTCATTGTGCTATCGCCTGCTCGGCTAACCCGTCATGCTGCTGACAGCCAACGTTCGCCAGCACTGACTGCTGGCGGATTTAACACTTTTCCCGCCTGTTGGGTTGTCCAGGACTGGGTGGTGGTCGCAGGAGATGTGGGAAGGCCGCCCTGCGTCTCAAAATGCTTCGGCCCGAATACAGTGAATATTTAAGATGATAATTTATTATAGTATGGTTTACCTGAGAGTAAGAGGGTAGCGAGGATGTGGACCTCTTGCATGCCAACCCCAGACCATTGATGAAGCCCAGAAAGGTTCAAAACAATAAAGGGGCTTGTTAGTTCTTGGCCTTAAGACTGAGGGCACATGGAAGCCTGAGGTGTCCTTATGGATCCTCCAAATTAGGTCCACCGGGGCATTCATGTCTTGCCGTGTTTTGGGTGAGGGGCACACCCTGGCACACTGTTGTTGGGCGCCATAATCTTTTGCCCACACGATGGTAGGACGGTGATGGTAACATTTTTGTTATGTCAGCCATGTGTTGGGGCTGTAATGGCCTTTCTTGTCCCCTCCACCACACGCACATCGCATTATTTTTAGGATTGAGTATTCAGTAGATGGTACCGGACGCGCTAAAACTGCCCCAGTGGAGCCGGAGCCCTGAAGACTCTTTTTTGTGGGGTTTGTTGGGTTGACCTTCTGGCTCCCGCATCCCCTTCAAGACTTAATAAGCGACCATCGTCAGAAGAAGACCGAGAAGATCTGTTTTTACCAGGTAGGGAGTGTGGCCCCAGAAGACGAAGATTGGGGACCCGATGTTCCTCTGTGGCCTTGCAACAGCTCAGGGACCTTCACCACCTTCACAAATAAACAAAAAACATTATTTACATTTTAGGAGCAGTTTGCCCTCACGGGTGGGATTGATCTCACATTCTGATGGTGATTTTAAGTGACGGCACAAGAGTGGCTTAAGTGCTCCCGTGTTGGGGCCGGGGGGGTCACCATGGGACAAGCTGTCGAGCTTTTACCCAAGAAATATTTAATATTTATCTTCAGAATAAAATTAAGATTTTTTTGACTAATTTTCTATTCCCTGAATGGTGAAAAAATAGTTGTTTTTCCTTTTTCTCTAAACCCCCAAATAAATCCAGAATGGTCATAAAAAGTAAAAAAAAAAGTGAAGTTATGTTAGTGGATTTTTGGTCTGCTCTGATTCGTGACGAGGGATTATAGGATGACCCGATGACAGCACGGCGTATGTAAGCATCCCGTTTAATAGTAGAGGTGGACGAGCCGCGCATGACCCCCGCCGACCAAGACCCCCAACAGAAGCTGCGCTGGTTTCTGCCGCTGAATATTGGAAGCCATAAAGACAAGCGGGGTTGGACTGGTGAGAACGAGGCGGCTCCGGCACTTTAAGGCCAACGGCTGGATACATGCAGCCTCGTGTCTGGTCAGACCTTACCTAGAGTAGTGGGTACAGTGCTGGAGACCCCGACTCCAGAAGGATATTGACATTCTGGAGAGAGTTCAGAGGAGGAGACTGAAATGGGGAATGATTTGCAGGATAGAAATGATCAGGAAAGAAGAGAGAGAGGGAGAGAAAGAGAGAGAGAGAGGATGGGGAGACATTTAAATACATAAACGGATTAAAGTACAGGAGGGAAAAGTTACAACAAGAGAGCGGAATCTAACACTAGAGGGTCAGAGGCTGAGATGGAACGGAAGGAAGATTTACTTTACTGAGAGGGTGGTGGATAAGGGGAGCAGCCTCCCAGCAGAATCTAAGACGAGACCAACGACTGATTAAGGTTTGAAGATTTTGGAGAAGAAACCATGTGGCAGAGTTTTTGGGTGTTCTACGCCGGCAGAGAGTATCTTTCTGTGTAAAGAAGACGCGTAGAACGATCACACGGGCAGAATGTGAGGATTTTATGGAAATCCATTCCCTGTTGTAATTTTTTAAGAGAAAAAAATAAATAAATTAAACAAATCAGTAAAAAACACATCTTCTTTGTTTTGTTTCTGGATTTGCCGGCTGCATGGAGCAGACCCCCACGCGCGAGGGTTAAATGCCCCCCGGGACTGTAATTCCCTTTCTCTGCTGCCTTCGCCGCAGCTGCGATTCCTCGACCAGAATCCACTGAAGTCAGCGAATCTTGAAGGAGCGACTTCTTTCTTCGCTCTGTCCCCTGCTTCCTAATAGCTCTTGTCATCGGCGCCCGGTGGTACCTTGTGACCCGGCAAACGGCGGCAGTTTAACCGGCATCTCCGCTTCACGCCTTCCCCATGACTCGCGTGCTCCAGCAAACCCAATCCCAAGATAAGGAGATGCGGAGCGCCCGGAGGGCTTCCACGAGCCCCGGCTGTAGGTGACTCTATTTTCCACCGTGGCCCAGGAGGACCCCTGAGCTCCAATGTCTCCTCGCCTCCTGTCTGGTATTCCCAGTGAGGGTGGCCTTACTTAGAGGGGGCAACATGACTCAGACTGTAAGCTCTACGGGGCAGGGACTCATTATATGACTGCCGTCACTATTCCTCCCCTATATTATACTGTAACCTAAATAATATACGTCCATACAGTACGTACTCTTTGCCGTAACCAAAGACGGCAACTCTTCTTACCGTCTTAATTGCTTGCACAGATAGTTTATTGAATATTTAATTAAAAAAAGGTTACTGGGGATTTTATGACATCATGGACAGTGGTGAATATTTTTTATGACGTTTAAAGTCACTTTTGGGTTGTGTTTAGAGCAGGCATTCAAGGAACATGAGCGGGGTCGGGATAACCAGGTGCCCCTGGCCCTTTAAGGCCGGCGGATGCCTAATGACGTAAGTGCGCCCGACAGGCTGGATATTTTTATGCGCACGCTGTGTGTGGCCGGTGGCTGCAGGGACCCTGTGTGGATGTGGTAGCCCTTGCAGGTGGCCCTTTGACTCAAATGTCTCCAGTGGCCCTTCTCTATGGGGAAGGAACAAGAATATGTGGCTCTCCTGCAAGCCTTCAGGCCGAGGAGGGGACTGGGTGAGTATGGGGCACTGTCAGCAGGCGGCCCACCGGGCATTTCCCCGATGTGCCAAATGGCCTCAGAACAAGGTCACCGTGTTTTCCTTAAACTTACAGAACGGATCATCTCCCTGGGGTTACGGTGATAGGGAAGACTGTACTACATTTGAGAAAATCCCTAAATACAATATTTCCGGTTTTGGTATAAAATAGACATTCTTAACAGTGAAACCTTTTTCTTTTAAAGTTGGATTTAAAGTTGTCGCTCATCCTCACTCGCTCTCTCATGCTCCACTTCCGTGTCCCGGTCTCCTTCTCTTCATTATTCTGGCCTCCCCTGCGTTCCTCAGATTTGGGTCACGGAGAAGCATGCCTGGGGTGGCAGGTCCCGGGTGGAGCCCCTCTCCCGCTGAATAGGGAGCCCGATCACCGTGCCAGGGAAATGATGCTTCTCCGGCTGAATGCGGAGAAACTCCGGCTTGTGGGACCAGCGTTGCCACGCGTCCCACTACCCCCCACTCCCCCTTCAACAGTGTCATGTGTCCAACAACGTCAGAGGGACCACCTGCGACATCATTGGGCCACCTAACAGCATCAGCGTCCCACCAGGGAGGGGGTGGCGGACGGGTAGGCGGGGGCAGGAGGTTCCCAGGCATGCGGATCACTCTATGACAATGGGCCGGCTAAAAACAAGATCACCAATCTCCTCAACCGGCTCATTAACACTACAGAGGGCTCTGCGGGGGAGGGGCTAGTAGTAGGGCAGTGCCAAAGGTAAATACGCCACTGGTCATGACTCCACCCAACTAGATCTGAGGCGGCCTTGTTCCATGACACTTATGTATGTTCAGATTTTTTTTTTTGTTATGTTACATACTACCTGTTATGTCCTGTGTCTACCCTTTATACAGCGCTACGGAATCTGATGGTGCTATATAACACAATAAATAATAATAATAATCAACCAATGAGATGACGTTAACTATGCATTATTTAGGGCCGGTCGCTGATTTATCTATACATTATACAGGGGGCCGGTCACTGATTTATCTATACATTATACAGGGGGCCGGCTCACTGATTTATCTACACATTATACAGGGGGCCGGTCACTGATTTATCTATACGTTATACAGGGGGCCGGTCACTGATTTATCTATACATTATACAGGGGGCCGGCTCACTGATTTATCTATACATTATACAGAGGGCCGGTCACTGATTTATCTTTACATTATACAGGGGCCGGTCACTGATTTATCTATACATTATACAGGGGGCCGGCTCACTGATTTATCTATACATTATATGGGGTGCGGGAGGCTGTCCAGCTAATCATCGCCCTGTGCCTGCGAGCCGAGCCCCCGCTGGAGCCCCCGGAATCTCCGGCCTCCGCTTCTCTCCTTTTTTGATCCATATATTGTTGTGAAATTCTATAGACGGACGAATTGATTTTTGGTCGCCTGTCAGGGCTGAATTACACGCGAACATGTGACCTTTACCGTTGACATACAATGTTTTTATTGTTTCATAGATATTCCCGATAGCCGATACACTCATCATCGCTCGCACTCGATAAAAGCGTCAAACACATAAAAAAACGAAATTAGGCCAAATTTCACAGAATTCGGTAACGCTGTTTCTGTTAGTTATTTGCTCTTTTGGTCATTTATTATTTTTTTATCTAAATAACTCGTCCCTGTCTGTGGGTGGATTAAGTTTCAATACGTCTTTATAGATAATATCTACCAATTACAATCCTTTTTTTTTTTGGTTTATTCCTCCCCATAAGTACAGACGCTGCGTTTCCGAAAGGTTTCTAATCTTCCTTTCGCGATATCCCACTATTACTAATCGCCGCCTTGTAATAAAACCTTTTACTAATTTTAGACAAATTAGCTCATTATGATCTCATTTTGTGGTCCGAAAGCGCCCGATATGTTTCCTTTCCTCTCTAATTTGCGCAGCCGACCAATGAGAAGCGGCGAGGTTAACGGTATGGAAAGCCCTGCGGGGATTAAAACTTTTTTTTCTATAGAAATCTGTAAAAAATGAATGAAGAAAATATATAGTGCCCCCCCCGTTTTCCATGGACTAAAAGGTCCCCGACGGCCCTCAGGGGCCAACAACTCCCCATTCGCTGCTGACAGTTGTTGATATATGCTTCTGGGGGCAAATATGCCAAAAATAAAATATAATAAATATAATAAAAACAAGAAAAATACCCCAAGGTCAGCCCAGAATGTAAGTTCTACCGCTTAACGGATTGCAAGCTCTTTAAACCAGAATGTGGGGTTCTAAGTCTGCAACGGGCTGCTGCCTGTATATATATATATTTTTTTTGGGGGGGGGGGTTGTCGTATAGTCCCGCTTAGGATAAACATCAGGAGGTTGGCGTACCCCCCCCCTCGGGACGCGGAGCTCGGGAGGTAAGAGTCACAATTCTGCCAGACCCCGGAGAATGAGGTCGGGACCGCAGGACTATGATGTCATTGTCTTTTTCCTTAATGTTACCAGATCTTTGCTTTTTTGCCAAAAAAACATTCCGACGTATCGAAATTCATATCTTTTCCTATTTATCTGTGGCTGAAAGGGTTAACGCAGATATACGCAGGATATGTGTAAGCGAGGCTCTGTAGCTCGGCACCTGCCGGTTTAGATGCCCCTGTTCTGACGCCGGGTCGCGGCACTCATTAGTCCCAGGGACCCGTTCGGGGGGGGGGCGGGGGGTCTATGAGCCCCTTCTGGGACAGCATGATACGGAGATTAAGCCGCGGCTCCTCCTGGGGGGGCTGTGCTGAATTAGCAGCGTGTTTCAATGCGATAAAAGAGCCCGTTTCCTCCCTCGCGCACGTTAAACTAATCCCTCTACAAGTGTGAAATGAACGGCCGGGGATTTGCCTCCCTCCGGAGCCGCTCTCCTCTCATTCATGGAAGCGTCCGGTTATTAGAGTCGGAGACGTGAAGGACGGACCCGTCTGTCAGGGGTCAGAGCGCCTCTAAAAAAAACGTAATTACCCTCTTACCCCTCCCAGCCGAATAAAGGGCATTCATTCCGCCCGCTGGGAGTGCGATGCTTAATATTATCTCTATATATTGCTTTATAGATTTACCTCCTACGTGGGTACGGGGGGGGGGGGGCAGGGGTACATCGTGCTGCGGTGGTAGTGCGGCAGTGTGGTTTCAGTATGGGGAAGAGGGCCACTTTACGTACCCCCCCCATGTCTCTTTAAAATATAAATTTTTAAAAAAGTCCTTGAATTTCCCGGTGACCTTTCACCCCGTGAGCGGCGGACCAATCCCGGACGGGCTGCATCTCGCCAGTCGCGCGGCTCATTCGTCACCCCGGTAATATCGCGCCGATGCTAATTTTTCTTTAATTGACCATTTGCAGTAATTATGAGGCAGCGGCTGAGCGATCGCGGCTGACGTCTGACGCTTCCCAGCTCATCAACTTTCATTCGTTTGATTGTTTGGGTGGGACGGCCTCTCCTACCGAGTCCGCTTCATTCCTGAATTCATTAGAGATTGATGGATGTCTCTTCTTTTAGCTGTAATTCCATCTTTTCTTTCCTTCTTTCTTTCTGTCTATAGTTCATCATGCCCGGCTTACTTATGCACTAACGGTGGGTGGGGGGGGGGGCGAGTTTGTGGACCAACAAGAGCCAAACCATCGGAGAGCCGGACTTGCTCCTCTATATGAAGTCCCATGAGGACCAAAGCAAAGTCACGTCATGGGAGCCTCAGCTGACTTGAGTCTTCTAAGCGTCTCCTGCTGTTGCTATATCTCCGGAGTGGGGATAACGAGGCGGCCCCGGCACTTTAAGGCCAGCTGCCCCTTGATGACATAAGTGCGACCGACGGCTGGAAAACACAGGCCACATGTTAACTTTTAATCGGCCATATCCACCCACTGCAGAACGTGATCGGCCCCTCTAGCATTTGTCCGGGGTGCCAGATGGAGAGCGTGGACCTGCTGTAGAACCCTGCGATGCCCTCATACTCAGCAGACATTCTGAGCTCCTAGAAAAGAGGGGCATCAGGGAAAGAAAGAGGGACTGGCCCTACTGAGTAGGGGCATCTGGCAGGTATGTAATCCTAAGTAAGCAATCATTCTTCTTCTCAGTTCAGAGAGAATGGGACTTCCAGAGTTAAGGATCATGCCAAGGTCAGGAATGGAAACCATCGCCAATAACTCCTTTACTCCGCAAAGCTTCTCCGTCTCAAAAAACCATTCCAAGCCTTTGAAATGAATACGATTTATTTTTTCCCATTTTATGCTATTTTTATTTGTGTTTCTTAGACAAAGGAAGAGAACAGAGGGAGAGAGAGAGAAAAACATTCTCTCGCAGTGATTTCTTCAGGGGTTAGACGTTATTTTCTAGGTGTAAGCACACAGGAGAAGAAACGGTGATCCATCACGGCTGACGTCGGACCTGCTCCAGCCTGGTTCTTCTCTGAGGTTGCAGGTTTTCCGCTTGTCCCACGGGGCAAACATCGCATATGCTGACTTTCTATACTCTTCCTAGCTCTGGTCCACTCATCAGATATCGAGTGGGGCTTCTGGCGAGGGCAAGATGGGGCAGAGGGAACCGTCTGTCAGCTCGGCAAGGACAAAGGGGGAAAGCGCTACGGCAAATGCAGGGTAATCGGAAAGAGAGACGGATGCACAGACCGGAAACCCCACTAAATTGATAAAAACTACTTTGAGCATCCACCAATTAGAAGGTGGTGGATATGTGGAACAGCATCCCAGCAGAAGTGGTAGAGGGTAACACAGTGAGGGTATTAAACATGCATGGGATAGGCATATGGCTCCTGAATCTAAGACGAGACCAAGGACTGAAAATGGGCGACTAGACGGGCCGGATGGGCCTTTTCTACGGGAAAATTCAGTGTTTCCGTGCGGGACAGCCGGCAGACCAGAGCACCGGCCCTGCTCCCAAAAGAAGCTCCTGGGGCTTCACGTCAATCAACTCGATCGCTAATATTTGTGTTTTTACATTCATTAGAGCCAAAACGACACAAAAATCACAAAGGACCGGCTGCGGCGAAGACCCCGCTCTGTGCCTCCGAGGCAAGCGGTTTTCATATTAATCCTCTTTGGCCTCAATCTCCTCCAGCGACCGATTCATCACAGCCCTCCTCCTAATGCCCTCGCTGGCCTCCATTAACCAGAACCAAAGCAAACACAGGAGCTGGTTTAAAAGCCTCTGGCGGGGGCCGCTGGGCACTTCAGCGGCCCTCGTGTTCCCATTTACTGTGAGTGATTAGCTGGGAAGGACAGGGCTAAATCGTGTGACCCGTTCCCGAGCCAGGTGCTTAGATGTTAACTTGGGGCACCATGCGCGCCGTCGGAGCGGCAGGGGCAGCCTTTGGGATCACTTACCCTTAAAGGGTTAAACTCAGAGGGAAAGGAAGAAAAACCCGGTGAATTTCCTGATTTTAGTCCCAATTTCAAATAAACAGGCAGAGCGCGTTTATCTATCCGCGTGGACAAAGACCCCGAGAAAGCGTTACACGGACCCTGCAAAAATCCCCAGGGAAATATTTTCTTCCACTGAGACCCAGAATTTACTCGCGGATAAAAGCCGTTTCACTCACCAAATATTTGTAGCTGTTATAAGAGCTCAAACCTTAACCAGTCGTTGGACTCAGGAGCCGTATGGCTATCCCATGTATGTTTATATCCCCTCACGGTATTACCCTCTACCACTTCTGCCGGGAAGCTGCTCCACTTATCTACCACCCTCTCAGTAAAGTAAAACTTCCTTCCGTTCCATCTCAGCTTCTGACTCTCTGGTGGTAGATTCCGGTCTCTTGTAACTTTTCTACTCCTTTGAAATAAAATCCCCCCCCGTCCTTTCTTAACCCCCTTCGTGTATTTACATCTCTCTCTCCCATCCTTTCTTTCCCTCATCTCTCTTTTCTCCCTGTCTCTCTCTTCCATCCTCTCCTCTCCCCCATCCCATTTCTCTCAACCATCCCTTTATCTCCCCCGTCTCTCCTCTCTCTCCCCCAGCCCGGATATATTGAGATCCCTCGGTCTTTCCTGATCATTTTTTTCCTGTAACTCATTCCCCATTTCAGTCGCCTCCTCTGAGCTCTCTCCAACGAGTCCATATCCTTCTGGAGTTGGGGTCTCCGGAACTCCCCCCAATACTCTAGGTGAGGTGACCTAGAAGTTAGTTCTATGATCAGTATTATTATTATTTACTGATTTATATAGCTCCACCATATTCTGCAGCGATGTACAACGTTTAGTTTCCACCTACAAAAAAAGGATCGCAACTGAATCTCAAACAGTGGCCCAGGAGTTTCTCCGTATCTGCCCAGAACCTATTGGGTTAATTTGGGAGATTAATGGACTACAATACCTTAACGACATTATAGTCCTTTCATTGCATGTGTGGGCAGCCACATAAGGCCACTAAAAAAATAAAGGATTTTAAATTGCAACGTGATTAAGGTCTAGTTCTTTACAGCAGGAAAAACGAGCAACTAGACGGGGGCCGAATGGGGCCGATCTGTGATTTTAATGTGTATGGAAAAGCCACAAAGAGAAGCCTTAACCCCCGGTCTCATAATGATATCTGAGCTTCCCGACTGCTGCTATATCACAGCTGAAATCCCTGCTTGAATACAGGTGACACCATTCAGAATATTCTGAATATACTAAATAGTCTCTATTCGCAGATTAAATTTTTTACCAATAGGCAGCACACGAAAAGATAGAAACATAAAGGGCCTCAGAGGTCTTTCTATCGCCTGAGGAAGAGACCACTGAGGTGCCAATCACTTCAGTTGACCCAATAAAACAAAAGTGCCCCTCTTGCCCCTGTGGCCATTAGAAATGCTGGGACAGACGAGCCAATTATTTATTTTCTAACGTGACTTTCGTCTCTTCTCATCTCTCCTCCCGTCGTATTCTATTCCCCTCGTTTGTATAATTCTTCTCCTCCCGGCTTGATAATTACGGGGATGTTTGTCAGAATTAGCAGCCTTGATCGCGACGTGTTATTGATAGAGGCTGACGGGAGCTTCCGCTTTCTTCTGGAAACATAAAAAAATATAAAGAATGCCGGCTTTTTTTGTGTGGAAAGTTATTGTCCTTGATGTTTACTTTCTTACAGTCCAAATGACTAAGCCGTTGTCACTTCTCGAGGGAAGCATTGATTTGTTTGGGGGTTCGCGCAGCCGCTAACGGTATCGAGGTGTCACTCATGTTTCTAATTAGATTTTTTCTGGGATATCAGAAGGCGCTCCCTCGCATGCAAACGCTGCCAGTCATGTGATCAGACGGGGGGGCGCGGGCTCGCTCTCACGTCTTCTTATGGCCCAAAACGGACTCCTCACCCAACCAGATAAGGGCTTTCGCGGACAGGCTGGACTGAGGTCAAGGCCAAGGTTCAAGGAGAGAATAAAGTCTGGCTCTGCGATTAAAGGCTAAAATCCTCTGAAAAGAGGGACTGGCATGGAAGGCACGAGCAGTGATGTATTTATGAAGAGTGACGCCCCAGGTCTGATCTAGGTTATCACCTCTGCCTTGTCTTACCCTGGAAAAAAGATGAGCTGTATAATGTATCGTTAAATCAGTGACCGGCCCCCTGTATAATGTATAGATAAATCAGTGACCGGCCCCCTGTATAATGTATAGATAAATCAGTGACCGGCCCCCTGTATGATGTATAGATAAATCAGTGACCGGCCCCTGTATAATGCATAGATAAATCAGTGACCGGCCCCCTGTATAATGTATAGATAAATCAGTGACCGGCCCCCTGTATAATGTATAGATAAATCAGCGAGCCGGCCCCCTGTATAATGTATAGATAAATCAGTGACCGGCCCCCTGTATAATGTATAGATAAATCAGTGACCGGCCCCTGTATAATGTATAGGTAAATCAGCGAGCCGGCCCCCTGTATAATGTATAGATAAATCAGCGAGCCAGCCCCTGTATAATGTATAGATAAATCAGCGACCGGCCCCCTGTATAATGTATAGATAAATCAGTGAGCCAGCCCCTGTATAACGTATAGTTAAATCAGTGAGCCGGCCCCTGTATAATGTATAGATAAATCAGTGACCAGCCCCTGTATAATGTATAGATAAATCAGTGACCAGCCCCTGTATAATGTATAGATAAATCAGTGACCGGCCCCCTGTATAATGTATAGTTATATCAGCGAGCCGGCCCCTGTATAATGTATAGATAAATCAGCGAGCCGGCCCCTGTATAATGTATAGTTAAATCAGCGAGCCGGCCCCTGTATAATGTATAGATAAATCAGCGAGCCGGCCCCTGTATACTGTTTAGGTAACGGAGCGCACTGGGTTCCGCTTTGCACGGACTCCGTTTGTATGAAATTGGATGAAAGCATTTTTTAGTTGTTTACATTTCTCTCTTTTTACTTTTCCGCTGGCTGCCTCTGCTGAAAGCAGGGAGTGCTCCTCATTTAAAGGGTTAACGCCAGGTTTAGGGTCTGATTGAAGCCCTGCGTTCAGTTACTCGACTGGTCAAAGTCCGCAGATAAAAAAGTGTCCTCTCCTACCGTAAATGTGGATATTCTTCAGTGAAAAAAAAAAAACCGCGTCCAAATGTCCTTTCCTTCCACGAAGCCAATAAACCTCTCTATCCAATTTCTTTCACCCCATTGAGATCGGCACCTTCGCGTTTGTCGCTGCTTCACCGAATCGCTGCCTCTGACCGAGGACTTTCCGTTATATTCCAGCTTTTAATGAGAGCGGATTTGACCCTCCTCGGTCTCTTTATAACCGTAGCCCTCGGCAGCGACAAGCCAATATCACTGACTTACTAGCACTGATTATCCTAATCTTATCATATGTCTTTCTGCTCAATAAAGCACCTCTCAAATCAAATTCTTACTGAACACAACCCGACGCTAATGTCAGCTGCACTCTGGGCTATAGCAGATAATGTAGTTTGTCATAATTAAGAGCGCTGCCTAATTAATTGAGTGGTCGGGATGCTAATTAGCCAGGTTTATTGAGATTGGAGGACTATGAAGGACAGACACTCGGTACTTCGGCAGAAGCTCCGTGCGGAGTGTAGACTAGAGGTACGGAAAGATGGAGACCGTGATGGAAACCTCAATTTTAGTGGCCATACCCAGGAAATTTATGTCTCTGGCTACCCAGAGCCCCCCCTGTAGGGACACGCCGCTGTGGCGACCCGGAGACTGCCGAGGGAAACTTCCTCTTCCCCCAACAGTCTCTCTGATCTCCGGCTCCAGGGGTTTTAATGCCCAGCACCTGTTCCTGATGCCGGCCCCATAGGAATCCCGGACTGGATCCTGCAGACCTCTAGCCTCATGGAAAAGCCGGCAAGGTTTTTTTCCACTGAACGTGGGAACAGAGCATTGGCCCACCCTGCTCTCCCATTGCTCCACCTCAGGGACCCATATGCCTGACTTGTTTAGCACCTGCACCCAAATGCCGTACTAATCATCTCCCTGGGGATTACAGCGTCACCCAAGTAATAATAGTTCTAACTAACGCACCATCTCTGGATATCCAGACCCAAATCCTATCAATCCTTGAATGACCGCGATGCGCAACGCCCGTTGCCTCCATAGAGTATCTGATTGGCACTTGCTGGGTCATAATGCCCCTGTCTGAAGAGCAGTGGGGTATCTATATCTGGTCTGTCTATACGGTGGGGTATCTATATCTGACGTGTCTAAATGGTGGGGTATCTATATCTGGCGTGTCTATACGGTAGGGTATCTATACCGTGGGGTATTTATACAGTTGGGTATCTATATCTGGGGTCTTTACTGCTGGTATACTTGCATAAGATGCATGTGGCTGTACCCACCCCTGAATGCACAGGCAGTGGGGGTCTTCATCATGTGCCCCCCGATGTGAGGGTCCCCAGGGAACAGTTCTATGTCTTTGGGGGCCAGTCACAGACACATTCATCTTTAAAGAATCTCCTCAGACTGTTCCCTCCTTTGTGTGGAAGCTCTCATTGGTGGAGCCAGTCACATGACCAGCTGCACAGCGGTTATTGGGATTAATATCCTCTACAGGGTGCTGCAGGGTCCATATTTTTGTCATAGGGACCAGCAGCTGATAAAATGGAGGGGTTACATACAGTTATATTATTATATTTTATTTATATATGTGTAAAACATATATATACCCAATAGTCCTGTTTGTTTATGAGGCAGTCCCAAATAATACCTCACAAAGCCAGGCGTTTACTGCTTTAACTCTTTTAAATATATGTGTGTGTGTGTGTGTATGTATATATATATATACCGTATATGTAAAATAATTTGTAATCTGAGACCAAACCGTTATTTATGGAAATCAGCATTTACATATCAATCTGTAGCTTTTCATTTCATTATGTGCGTAACTCTGATCGCAATAAAAAGGGACACTAATTATATGCGTCATTAAAAGAAAAAATTGATAAACTGAAAATGTATTTCTAATTCTGAAACATTTTACGAGGCAACTGCCCGTGTCCTCGGCATATTAAAGGGAATCAATTTCTAGGTTGCCTGCTTCGCACGTTACGCCGCCTGTATTGGGTGTTTTTTTTTTTTTTAAGGCTTCTCTGGAAAAAATGTACAATTTAAAAAAAAATATATATATATTTTTTTTCCTCATGGAGCCGAAAACCTAAAGCTTAATATAGACGGCGCGAGGGCCATCTTTCTAAAAATCCATCTTCTTTGGAATCGCTGTATTACAACCAAACAGGATTTGTTACACATCAATTTGTTGAGATTGGACGAGACCTCGAAAGCCGGCTGCATCTGGTATTGAAGGTTTCTTGGGGATCGGCGCCAGAAAGCCAATTACTTTGTGCTTGGATATGTAAAGAAATCCAACGTGCTGCCATCTTAGCTTCCATTATCATTAAATACCTAAAGAAATGAGACTTATAGGAGGATTTCTTCGCCTCCGAAACCCGCCGCTTATCCGAAAATTAGAGTTGGCTCGGTGTCTGCGGACGGCGATAGCGTTCTTCGGGATCTTCTCGCTGATTGAAATGCGTCTGACCCGTTTTAGCATCTGAAAACCGTCGTCTTAAGTTGGATAATTCCGCCATCTTGGTTTATAGGGAATCTGGATGTTTTTTGGGTGCGTTGTGTTGAGTTTAAGTACTTAAAGCATTATTTTAGATTATTACTTTCTCCTTAGAATCCCCCAAAGCTTTCCGCAGAACCCCCCATCAACTTTCAAGGGGGAATATGATGGAAATTCCATGGGACCTCTTAGCTATCTTATGCATTAACATGCGTATGACGTCTGGAGTGTCCCTTTAATGACGGGATGTATGCGGTGGATGATACCAGAGCGAATAATAAACCTCAATGTATCATTTTCCTCCCCATCCGTATAATCTCCTCTGGTGGGGTTTAGCTCCTTTCACCCTTTTCACAGACCTCTCACCCCTCTACTGTATAAGCTAGAAAAGCTCTCCCTTCCTAACCATGACCCAGCATCTACATACGGGAGACGCCACTAAGCAGACATGGGACACAGCGGGGCTTCTGTTTACCACATAAAATCTCAGATATTACGTGAAATCACATTTAAAAAATGTAAACAGAAGTGCTTTTCGTTAAGCCGCGGCTCCGGAGCTCTGGGGACCGGAATCACCTCGTCATCTGTTTCCTAATTTAAACGAACAGGGAACTTGGCTCGTGTTTTAAGCGCCAAAGCGACGCTTATGGGAACGCTTCGTTGACCTTTAGTAATCCTGCGGTTACAAACCCGGGCCATGGTACAAGTTTGAATCAGGAGGTCACAGACGAGGCCAGGGGGCCCTGGTACATGTATGCCCAAAGCAGACGGGCCAGGGGCTCTGTATATTGTTATTAGAGAGATTATAAAGTTCACGTTAGGTACATTCCTGTTATGTTCTCGTATATATGTATACATTTTACTGCTTTGGGGCACATACAGTGTGTCAGTGGGGTGTCTGCATTATACGGTATATTAGAAGCAGCTTCCCAGCAGTTCTGACTTATCTCCAGACCATGTTGGTGCTATTCACTAACCCAGGAGTATGCATGACTGTTGTAGCCTCGATTTTCGGGCTAGGCTTAACCCCAATAATGACACCACACACCATAGAATATGCATAAGAAAAGGCCGCAGCCAATTTTATTTATTAGAGTCATTGTCACGCCAAAACCTGAAACAACATCGGTGCGTTAACAAGGACAATGACCCAAAACACCAACATGTAAATATATACAATAAACACAATGAACACACCAAGCCTGCCAAGTAATCCGGGTACCAGAACCAAATACCACTTAAGGAAGGGACAAACCCGGATGCCCCCACCCTGACCTGAAGTTCCAGCACTGACAGCCAAGAACCTCCAACCAGATGTTACCAACAACTTACTTACCACCATATTAACCCCCGGTGATACCAGCGAGCCGGCCCCCTGTATAATGTATAGATAAATCAGTGCGTTGGTCCCTGTATAATTTATAGTTAAATCAGTGAGTTGCTCCCTGTATAATGTATAGATAAATCAGTGAGTTGGTCCCTGTATACTGTATAGTTAAATCAGTGAGCCGGCCCCCTGTTTAGTGTATAATTTAATCAGTGAGCCGGCGCTCTGTATAATGTATAGATAAATCAGTGAGTTGGTCCCTGTATAATGTATAGTTAAATCAGTGAGTTGGTCCCTGTATAATGTATAGTTAAATCAGTGAGTTGGTCCCTGTATAATGTATAGTTAAATCAGTAAGTTGGTCCCTGTATAATGTACAGTTAAATCAGTGAGTTGGTCCCTGTATAATGTATAGTTAAATCAGTGAGTTGGTCCCTGTATAATGTATAGTTAAATCAGTGACTGGCCCCTGTATAATGTATAGATAAATCAGTGACTGGCCCCTGTATAATGTATAGATAAATCAGTGACCGGTCCCTGTATAATGTATAGTTAAATCAGTGAGTCGGCGCTCTGTATAATGTATAGTTAAATCAGTGAGTTGCGCCCTGTATAATGTATGATTAATGTAATCTCAATGGTTTATCTATAAATTGCACACAGCTGGGATTAATCCACTTGCACACAAAATGTATCCAAGACTACTGAACTGACATAACTGCTAATGGTTTATACATATTCCCGCCATCCTTCCGCCTGAGGTTGAGGGTACGTGGTTTTCTATGAATTACTGGCTTCGGGGAATTGAGAAGTTAATTTGCATCTCTGCGGCTTTTTCTAACCCACAACAACTTGGCGATCCCGAATCTACCGCGGCTGTAAACAGTCCTGAGCGGTGTTAGTATGAGTTGTGACGGCATTATGGAGGCCGCGGCTCACACAGGGCCGGACTTCTCCATTTACTTAGAAACCCGCTCCGTCCTTAAACCCTCTCCTGACGCAAACGGGGCTTCTTTGCGGGGCAAAAAGGGTTTCCGGTGCAAATGGGGTCCCGCTCTACCTGATGCAAAACACTTGGCTATGATGTCATATCTCAACAACGCAGCGAGAAAGCCGTAAGCAGCACTGCGGCGATGCTCCTAAGCGCAGGTCCCGGACGCAAACGTCACGTCGCGTGGAATAAATCGTTTTAGCAGGTGGGAAATCCTACACTTTATCAGAATATTGACGATTTCCGCGGTTTCCCGCTCGTCCCGCGTTATCGGCTTTCTGCTCTTTATCGCTGAAGATATTCCATGAGCGGAAGCGGCGGATATGATTGACAGATAAACAAATCAATTCTGCCTTTTTATGTGATTTTCTTTATTCTTTCCTTCCCGTCGTTTCCTCGCACGGGGATTCAGACTTCTTGCATCACCTCGTCAAACCTTCCAGTTACGGCGGACCCAACGGGACGCGCGATTCCGGTGCCCACCGCACAGCTGTCAAAAATCCGGAGCCTTCAAGACGAGCCGAGGCTGTAATCTCTTTGGATGTTTTTGTAAGAAATCCGTATTTTCTTTGTTTTTATGAAGTCTGATAAGTCAGATTTTTATTGGCGTTACAAACTGCTATACATCATACCTCACAACAGTCAGATTTACCCCCTGAATCTTTGGGGTTTTACCCCAGTCTCGGGGTGAAGGGGCAGATTCTCAGGGTTTTTACCCCAGTCTGGGGGTGAAGGGGCAGATTCTCAGGGTTTTTACCCCAGTCTCGGGGTGAAGGGGCAGATTCTCAGGGTTTTTACCCCAGTCTCGGGGTGAAGGGGCAGATTCTCAGGGTTTTTACCCCAGTCTCGGGGTGAAGGGGCAGATTCTCAGGGTCACCCAGTCTGGAGCCGACTCCTTCATATTCTCCTCTGATTTAATGACATCTGAGCGTCCCAATTGGTGCTGTTCTCCCTGCTTTATCACAGCTGGAATCCCTGCTTGAATACAGGTGACTGTATTCAGAATATCTTTACCTCCTGACAAGTTATGGTTTCTATACGGGCCGTTATTAGAACCAATTGGCTGCCGTTGTTAGGGAATGGCTGCAACAAAATCGTATCATATGTTGCATTAGGGGTTAACAGAGAAGGTATATAAACACACGACCGTTCAAAAGTTTGGGGTCACTGAGCTGCTTTCATGGAAAACGAGGACATTTCTGGCTGTAATAATCGCAAAAGGGTTTTCTGACCATCAATTATCCTTTTAAACTTAAACTTGGATCAGCAAAAGCAACGTGCCTGGAACACAGGAGTGATGGGAGTGATAAAGGGCCACTGGAACACAGGAGTGATGGGAGTGATAAAGAGCCATTGGGACACAGGAGTGATGGGAGTGATAAAGGGCCGTTGGAACACAGGGGTGATGGGAGTGATAAAGGGCCTCTGTACGCCTATGAAGGGATTCCATTAAAAATCAGCCGTTTCCAGCTACAATAGTCATTTACAGCATTAACCCCGTCTGCGCAGGATTACTGATGCAATTCATGTTATTTTAATGCATAAAATCTGTATTTCTTTTCAGTGACCCCAAAGTGACCAGGAAAGCATGGTACAGGCAGCATTGTCTTTGCGACAATTCCTACCAGAACATAACATGAAAGCAGAAGAAGTTCCCTGAAGGATACGCTGTAATCTCTTCCGATGCCCCGCTTTATTTCGGGACTTTTTAAAGAAGTATTATTAGCTGGGGATAAAAGATTTGAGATGTTATTCTTCAAATGTTCTACATAGAATCATAGAATGATGACCTTAATCAGTCGTTGGTCTCGTCTTAGATTCAGGAGCCGTATGTTTATCCCATGCATGTTTAATCCCCTCACTGTATTACCCTCTACCACTTCTGCTGGGAGGCTGTTCCACTTATCTACCACCCTCTCAGTAAAGTAATCCACCACCCTCTATAAGTGCATCAAAAGGGTGACAGTGATGAAAGAGATCGGTATTCAGAGAAGGAAAAGGACACGATATCGGGGTAATGACCGTGCATAATGGTAAAAATTCACGAGCGAAGAAATCGGTGGGTCATAGAAAATAAAGCGGGGGAGGGGATGAATATCTCATTATTAAGGACGCTGATAATCTACTAATCAAGATGTTTAATGGCAACCCTGGTAAATGTGGGTAACTAATGCGATTTAACAGCCTGGCAGGGGTAAAAAATCCAAACGTTGACCCCCTTTCTCACAGCAGGTAGAGGGATACAACGCTCCTGAGGGGTTATCGGGGTCCTTGTGCCCGTTACATTTGCCCGGCACCTTAACCCTTGGCCACCCCCTGTGGGTGTAAAACGTCTGATCTGCTGATGGAAGTTTCTAAGGGACTGGCCACACGAAACACGGACACTCGGCAGGTATGCACTGACTCTGCGCCTGTAATCCTGGCCACCAACGGGCAGATCGGCGCATGTTCTGCGTTTCTAAGCAGCCGCCGCCAGCGGATGAACGGGTCGGGGATGTTTGGGGACGTAATTAATCGGATTCTGCATAAATAAAGTCCAGCTCTGGAATGGAATTAGCCGGGATGTTTTAATCAAAAGCCCGGGAATTAATGGAGCTTCTGATAAGCTCGGAGCGCCGCTCACAATAACTATCATTTAGAAAGCATCTGCCACATACTCAATTTGGCTTTAATTTCACTCGTTTCCCGAGCCCCTTTATTGCCGCTATCTCTAATGGAAATCGGATGATACGAGGCAATTGCCGCTGCCGTCTGCGCTAATAGGCTAAAGGTTACCGGGCTGCCTCGACAAATCGCGGAAAGACTCCCGGCATCCCCGAAACCTCCGCGCCCCCCCCCCCCGATTCATTCATTTACTCATTTTAACTTAAACGCCGGCCATTTGTGTGAAAAAGATCTCCTCCTCGAGAAATTGCGACATTCGGGCCAAGACGGAACCCGGCGCTATAAAAAGTTACCGTTACACAACATCCCCTTTCTGCTTATTTATGAAATATTACACAATACGCACAAACATGTCAACTCTTGTGATTTTTTTTTACAATTAACCCCTTGACTGCCGGGGTTCAGAACAACATATTTTTCTCTGTTAATTCCCCCCATTTAGTAAAATGTAATAATGTACTAACCCCCCATTGGTATTTATTTATCAAACACATGCCCCAGGCCACTATAAAGGGTTAAAGACACAGAATATAGGCAGAAAATATAAACATTTCCAAGTGTTTTTGGAACACCTCGGTGCATTCTGCCGTCGGCCTCCTCATCACCCTGGTTGTGGATATTGGCGGGATTTTTTTGGGTTAAATATACCGGATATAAAGCTTTATTAGTGGGTTTTTATTTTATTACTTTGTTACAATTTTTTGTTTTATTGAGGAAGGGGGGTTTAGAGCGGTGGGGGGGGGCTGTCGGATGACAATACCCGATCCCTGAGTGGTAGCAGAGATCAAATGGTTTTTAGTCAGCATGCCGGCTCAGTGGGCCAATCGTTGCCTGAAGCTAATGTGGTTGGCACTGACAGGGTTAAAGAAAAGAAAAACCCTATTTTTACAATTTTACAAATCTTCAGAGACGAAGGAGGCTGACAGTCGGTAGTTACCAGTATACCCGGAGGCTGACAGTCGGTAGTTCCCAGTATACCCGGAGGCTGACAGTCGGTAGTTACCAGTATACCCGGAGGCTGACAGTCGGTAGTTACCAGTATACCCGGAGGCTGACAGTCGGTAGTTACCAGTATACTCGGAGGCTGACAGTCGGTAGTTACCAGTATACCCTGTGGCTGACAGTCGGTAGTTACCAGTATACCCGGAGGCTGACAGTCGGTAGTTACCAGTATACCCGGAGGCTGACAGTCGGTAGTTCCCAGTATACTCGGTGGCTGACAGTCGGTAGTTACCAGTATACTCGGTGGCTGACAGTCGGTAGTTACCAGTATACCTGGAGGCTGACAGTCGGTAGTTACCAGTATACCCGGAGGCTGATTGTCGGTAGTTACCAGTATACTCGGTGGCTGACAGTCGGTAGTTACCAGTTACCAGTATACCCGGAGGCTGACAGTCAGTAGTTACGAGTATACTCGGAGGCTGACATACGGTGTGATTATTGTGCATGCGCGCCGTTTCCAGATCATGATCCATTGGAAGCCAATATACGAGTCTTTAAAACTCCATAAACATTGAGCTAAAACTGCATCCCAAATCGGCCCGCAAAGCGTTTTTTTTCCACCCCATTCAATGGGTTTCAGAAGACAATCCCGAGCGATAACAATGGAGGCTCTGCAGGCCGCACGCTGCTGCGATGCGCACTTTTTATGTAGTAAATTGTGATGGATCTTGTTGTCAAAATCAGGTCAGAGCCAAGTGGAGGGGAAGCCATTGAAAGGACCCACTGTGAAAATTCCTCCGTCACCCCTGTCTGTGTCTTTACTGTTAAACTCCCACGTCGAGCGGCCCTTCAGATGCCGTGGGGGCCGCCGGTGACAGTGATTTATATGAGAAAGTCAGATGACGGTGATTTATGGGCCTCGTGGTCTCCGGCAGTCACTATACTCTTATAAAGACATAAATATGTATCGGTGCGGGAGAGGCAGGAAAATCCGTCTCGCTATTCCTTCCCCCTGAAATAGTTTCCCGGAGAGAAGATGGGAAACGCAGAGAAATAAAACCCCAAATTACATATATTTCATAGATTTTGTCAGAGAGGCCTGCCATGGGCCCTTCATTGGTCCTTGTGGCCCATTACCCAAGCCTGAGCCCCCCTAAGTTCTACTTCTTGGTACTGAGCCTTTGCAGACTTTGGACCTGGTGTCTCCACTCTGTACTTTGTGGCCTCATTGCCCCAATGCGAGCTTTAAGGCCTGGTGGCCCCATTGTGATGATGGAGCAGGGCAGATCTTTAGCTTTGTACTGGGCCCCAAGAGTTTTGATGCAAGCTGACGTGACCCCGCAGTGTGCAAGTAGCCAGAGAGAAAGCTGCCAGTGAGGTAAAGGGGGTGCGAGACGGAGGGAGCGAGTGAATGAGAGGAAGTATATGTATGAATGTATATATATGTATGTTAGAATGAGAATGTATGTGTGTTAACTTAAATGTGTACGTGTATGTGAGCATGAATGTGTAAGCATTTGTGTGTGTGAGCATGAATGTGCAAGTGTTTCTGTGTTAGCATGAATGTGTATGCTTAAGTGTTTGTGTGTTAGCGTGGATTTGTATGTGTAGATAAGCATAGATGTGTATATGTAAGGGTTTGTGTATTAGCATAGATGTGTATGTGTAAACAGTATGAACATCAGGGGTATCAGAGCCAAGAAGGGGGCCATCAAAGGGGGCTTTTCACCTGCTATAGATTTAAGGTATATCCAAAGATATAGAGCGCAGAAGTAGCCGTTTTGGTGAATAAACCTCTGAATAGGGTACGGGTTATCCTGTGATCATCAAAATCTCCTGGCATCCTAACCATCTTTTCCCGGTCCCGGCATTTAACAAACCGAGGCCTGCCGGCCCACGCAGCGTTTGTGAATCCCCGAGCCTTCGGTCTCTGGTGTCAGTCAACGTTTCCCCCGATGGACGCGGAGATTGATCGACCCAGGACACGTCCGAAGTGAGGAAAGCGCTGACTTGCAGAAGGCGGCATTATTTGCTAATTGGCTGCAGAGCTTATATATCAGTCACGCTCTTCTTATAAATCAAGCCTCGTGCAGATTAATCGCTGTTTTATAACGTTTGTGCTGCACATTAGTACTAACAGGACTGCAGAGCCTTTCAACGGGCGAAGCGTCTCGTACCGTCTACATTACCTCGCACACTTCAGAGCTGTAGGGGGCTTCTGTCACCTTCACGGCTTTCAGCAAATCAAAATCTATTTATGAAAACTACCTACGTAGCAATGTGTGGCACCAATAAGGCTGCCGCCGGTCCCTGTTTGGCCGGCAGAGTCTCGTAAAGAAGAGGTGAATCTCGAGTCCGATGACCCGGAATTTGCTGGGCTGAGGACGGTTTGTAGACAGAGGTGCGGATGGGGTGCGATGGGGCTGCCTAACACGAGTAAGCGAGTTGCATGAGGGACTGTGTGTGAGTTTCTGGGTGTGTTAGTGTATGTGTGTTGTGACACAATACCCCTTCACTTTGGTACGCTGTCCGGGAATCTTCACTCACACACAGTCTACCAGGCTGCAGAGACGGCTCAGACACGAGGAGGGTCAAATAAAAGGCTGGGCCTGTTTTATTTCGTCACCACAGGCATTACAGAAAATAAATAAATCCAAACAAAAAGCCTCGCTCTTGTGAGCACTAACTAATACACGGTATTTTTGCAGCTCTCCAGCTCTCCAGCTCTCCCGCTCTCCCGCTCTCTCTCAGGGAGCCAAATGATCTCCCTTGCTCTGAGATCAGGAGGCTACTTAACTGCCTCTCCCATTAATTAGTGGAACCAGGTGAGTAGTAGGAGAGTTTCTGTGAATCTCCGGACTGGATTCTCACCTGCTGGTCTTCGGCTGCTCACAAAATGTGGAGTGGAGCCCCGGCCCGCCCTACTCTCCAAATGCTCCACCCCAGGGACCCAAAACACACAAATAACAGACATCCAACAATTCATTATTAATAAGACATCTCCCTGGGGCTGGTAAAAAGTTAAAAACTATTGAGGGTAACCACCCTGCAAAATATAAGGGGATATAAACACTCCCTCCATTATCATCCCCTGCTTTCTGTCACAGTGTGTATGTATGAGTGTATGTATGTGTGTGTATATATGCGTAAGTGTATGTATGTGTGTGTGTATGAGTGTATGTATGTGTGTGTATGAGTGTATGTATGTGTGTGTATGTATGTGTGTGTGTGTGTATGAGTGTATGTATGTGTGTGTGTGTATGAGTGTATGTATGTGTGTGTGTGTATGAGTGTATGTATGTGTAAGTGTGTGGCCCCTCAATTGTCTCTATTCTGTCTCTCTTTCCTTCTTTCTTCATGTCTCTCGTTTCTCTTTTCTCCTCTTCTCTTCCCATCGATGCAAACAAACCTTCTCTCCCTTCATCTTCTTCTCATTTCTCTCTCTTGTATCTCTTCCATCTCCTCTCATTCCTCATTTTTCTTATCTCCTTCTTTACTCTTCTCCTTTTCTTTCTCTCCTTTCTCTTTCATCTCTTTCTCTTTTTTATCTCTTGTCCCCCACCCTTCTCCCGCTCATCTCCTCGTCCCCTTATAAAACCATGTCCCAGGCCACACCGTGACCACCCTGGACCACAGCCCTGGTACCAATCGTATATATATCTAATCAAATTCTTCTGCTTCTTCTCTCTCTCCATTCCAAAGGCCGCCTGAACCAGCAACTTAAAAACAAGGAAGAGATAACTTAATGGGGAGGAATAATCATGCAGATGTTGAGAATAGGAAGCTAATACAGCTGCTCCCATGGCACACACAAGGCGTGTTTCTAAATGTATGTATATATTTAATGGGGAAAAAACCCTGAGAATCTGTCCATTCACTCTGAAACCCCGAGGCTGGGGTAAAACCCTGAGAATCTGCCCCATTCCCCACCGAGACTGGGTTAAAAACCCCCCAAGCCTCTGAAATATACGAAAATAATTATAGCATCTTATTTTCTCTTAACTTTTCTCTTAACCGAGATAAACCAACAGATTAAAAATACTTTTATAAAATAAATAAAAAGAAAAGGATATTCTTTAAACCTTTAAAGACCAAGGAGGGGGTCAAAGTCTGATATTTTTTGCCCTTGGCTCTCAAATGGTTAACATGTTTTTTTTTTTTTACAGCCCTTTTTAATCCCCCCCCCCCCCGGTCTCTGCTAATATGCATTTAACGCCCATTGTGCTTGCGCAGCTTCGGATGGCTCCCAGCTGGACTATTTTCCTCGGTCCTGTCTTCGCGTGAGTTTCCGAGGCTGGATCGGAGTCCCGGGAGGTTCGCTCGTGATTCTCCGTGGCCAGCGTGCGCCGTGCCACGCGGGGAAATTTATGAGCCCTCCGTAGAGGCTCCCCCTGTTTGAACAGGTGTTCCAGGGTTTACTAAAATACTCGCGCTGTCCATAAAAAGCTCAGCGCCGTGGATTTATATCACAAAAAACTGCCGTTTAAACTTGATGGATCGGTTTTCCGAGACGGGGGGGTGAAAAATGTGGATCTGAGCACTTATAGAGCTTTACAGGGGCGGAATAAATTTTGTGCCGTTCCTTCTGGCAGCCGTGGCGCCCGTCTCGTGTTTCGTTAATTGGATACAGTTTAGGGGGCTGCCGGTGGGAAAAGCAAACTCTCTGGGATGGGATTCGGCTCCGAGAGATACTTACCGTATTTGCTCGATTATAAGACGACCCTGATTATAAGACGACCCCCCAAAATCTGAATATTAACTTAGGAAAAAAAGAAAAAGCCTGAATATAAGACGACCCTAAAGGAAAAAAGTTTTACCAGTAAATGTTAATTCATGTAAACTATTTTTTTTAATAAAAGCTATGATTGAGAAAAATATTTTTTTTTTGTTTTTATTTCTTGTATTTTCCAACCTGTCCCCCAGTTACGCACATCTGCCCCCAGGCTTGCCACACCAATATGGCACTGTGGCCCATGATATGCCTTTTAACCCTCTATATGCCACTGTGCCCCATGGTATGCCTTTTGACCCCCTATGTGCCACTCTGCCTCCAGAAATGCCTTATACCCCTATATCCCATTCTGGCATTTAGGGGGTTAAAATGCATATTATGGGGCAGAGTGGCATATAGGGAGGTATAAGGCATTCCAGGAGGCAGAGTGGCATTAAGGGAGTTAAAAGGCATTGTATAGAGCACTCTGCCTCCAGAAATGCCTTATACCCCTATATGCCACTCTGGCATTTAGGGGGTTAAAAGGCATATTATGGGGCAGAGTGGCATATAGGGAGGTATAAGGCATTTCAGGAGGCAGAGTGCACTATTAAATGCCCCCTTAACGCCACTCTGCCTCCTGAAATGCCTTATACCTCCCTATATGCCACTCTGCCCCATAATATGCCTTTTAACCCCCTAAGTGCCAGAGTGGCATATAGGGGTGTAAGGCATTCCAGAAATGCCCTACACACACACACACACACACACACACACACACACACACACACACACACTTACTTACTTACTTACCGGTGCTTCCAATTTCCTGCTGTATTACCGGGGCAGCGGGTTGACGTCTCATTCCGCGGCAGCCGGAAGGAGGTGGAGTTGGCAGCGGGGGTTTGTATGCGTCCGTCGCAAATACCTTCCCCGGCTGTCAGAGATCAGGAACTCTGGAACTCTGATCTCTGACAGTCGGGGGAAGGTATTTGCGACGGACGCATACAAACCCCCGCTGCCAACTTCACCTCCGGGAGCACCGGTAAGTGTGTGTGTGTGTGTGGGGGGGCGACGACAGGAGGATCCAGGTCCCCTGCAGCGGTGCGGGGGATCTGGATCTTAGTCTCCTAATCAGACCTCTATTTGAGGTCTGATTAGAAGACGACCCCGATTATAAGACGAGGGGTATTTTTCAGAGCATTTGCTCTGAAAAAAACCTCGTCTTATAATCGAGCAAATACGGTAAATCCGAACGTAATCTGCCGATTTGAATTCGGAAACAGAGGTTTAAGATCCGCGGGGAGGAAAAATTTAGATGGAGACCTTCCTAACACCTCATAGGTTAAATAGATCAGAACCTCTAGAGGGTCCAAAAAATAAAGTGATCTGAGACTTACTAGAATCAGTGAATATAAAAAATGTACAATTACCACAACGGCAAAAATCTACCCTACAAAGTATTTGTGTCACTGAGCGGGGCATTTAGAAGAAGAATAATGGGGTTTATTTCCCCCGTTTAATTTATTAACCCATTTCCTGCTGTTTCTATACACATTATCGGGGCTTTTAGGGCTGTAGAACCCTGCGATCCCCTCATACCCAGCAAACATTCTGACCTCCTAGAAAAGAGGGGCATCGGGGGAGGAGAGAGGGGCATCAAGGTAGGAGAGAGGGGGACAAAGGAGGATAGAGGGGCACAGCGGAAGAAAGAGGGACATTAAGGGAGGAAAGAGGGGCACAACAGAGGATAAAGGGGCACAGGGGAGGAAAGAATTACAGGAGGAAAGAGGGGCACTGAGGAGGAGGCGTTAAGAAAGGAGAAATGGCGAGGGGAAGGAAATAGAGGCAAAAGGTAAGAAAAGAGAGGAGTATCAAGGGAGGAAAGAGAGGACATTTGGCTAAAGAAGGACTGTCCAAACGAATCAAGGACGGTAGGGAGCAATGAATGTACCCAGATCATGCACTGCAGCTTTCCAGATCAGGAATTTGATACATGGTGCAGCCTGCCAGCTGAGCTGGCACAAGGGAGTATATTTCTATATATTTATATATTTGTACGCACGATTTAACCCATTAGACAGTATTTTGAAACTTTTTTTTTAAAGACACCATTTAAGTCCCATCATTTCCATTATTATAAAATATGGAGAAAATCGAATATTTATATTTCCTCCAGCCCGGGAAATAAAGCTGTGAAAATGAGATAAAAATCAGGCCAAATTGATATTTTTTTGTTTCTCTGTTAAGTGAGCAGGTAAATCACTCGACGGGGAGGAAGAAGGGAGCCGAGGAGGGCGTTTAAGCGCTGGATTTAACGTAGATAAGGTCTGTTCGGCTTGGCAGATGGCTGATTGCTTCTCTCGGCAGGATGGGCTCCTTGAAGAAGTAGCAGGACTGATGCTGCGGGCCCGTGGCCATCATCAGCTGTTACCTGCGCGGCGTCGGGGCTGATGCTGACGTGTTTCTCACTCGCTGCGTCTTTGCCGGTTCCCGGCGTTTGCCCCCTCTGTGGTGGCGCGCAGGGGGGGGGGGTGTTTAGCAGCAGCTCTGGTGACAGGTGCCGCGACACGACTCTTTCGCGTGTGCGAGGGTAGCCCCCGGGCCTCCGCGTCACGGAGGTGAGCTTCGTACAGCAGCGGGAGCGAGGAGCGGCCACGTAATAAAACATCTGTTCCTTCTCTGTATTTAAGGCAGTAATTGGGGGGGTTTGGTAGGAGACGGAGGCAGCGGTGCGCGCATGTACGTGTCACGCCGCAACATCATCCCGTGACAGAGACAAATCTCCTTTAAACGACGCGTCACCATAAGATTTTGTACGTTGCCTGCTTATGATGACCATACCTGGAACATTTCAATTAACCGAATGATTCCAATAACGGTCGTTATGGAAACCGTGACTTGTCAGGTGGTAAAGATATTCTCAATGAAGTCACCTGTGTTAAAGCAGGGATTCCAGCTGTGATAAAGCAGGGAGAAAAGTGATAATCGGGACGCTCAGATATCATTGAATCAGAGGAGAATATGAAAGAGTCGGCTCCAGACTGGGTGACCCTGAGAATCTGCCCCTTCACCCCGAGACTGGGGTAAAAACCCTGAGAATCTGCCCCTTCACCCCGAGACTGGGGTAAAAACCCTGAGAATCTACCCCTTCACCCTGAGACTGGTGCAAAAACCGTGAGAGTTAGCAGGTATGACTGGTGTGCAGTGACATAACAAAAAATACCGCGGCCCCCCTGTGATACGCATGCTCATCTCATACATATAGACACACAACAACATACTTACACACACTAACACACACACTAACATGCTTACACACACAGTGACATACTAACATATTCGCACACATACTAACACATACACCCCATAACATACATACACTGACATGCTTACACGCACTTATATACTTACAGACATACTGTAAGATGTTCTCACACATATTAACATACTTCAGCACACACAGTAACATATTAACATATTTACACACACATACTAACAGATACACACCATAACACACTAACACGCACTAACATACTTACAAACCATAACATACTTACACACTCATATACTAATACACACCCCAATATACTTGTACACAAATACAACACACCTACACGTACTGACATACTGATTTGCACACATACATCTATCTTTGTTGGCTCAGGGGGGGTTGGCCGGCTCGCCCTTCTGCTCCCTAGCGGTCCTCGCACATGACATCACGCATGACATCACACCCCGGCACTCCGACCCAACGTGTTGGATCTGAGGCAGCATGTCCCGCGGTGCTGGCCTAGCGGTCATCCCGGGCCAGGGGCAGGTTGGAGAAACTGGTGTGGGGGCCCCCACTAGACAGGGCGCCCCTGCAATGTAGGGGGCTTCTGTTACCCCAGTGAATTAGAATAGCTCCAATGGTAAATCACCATCCTATACCGCAGCGCTGTGCATCACATAACAGCCGGGACAGAAACAAATGTAACAATAATTATATTACATCACAAAATAATGAGAAATCAGGGTTTTTTTCATGATATTTTTATATATATTAGTAGTTTTTTATATAAATATAGCAACAGAATGTTTTAAAAAAACCGCATGAATTTGGTTTTCAAAGCTGAAAACCCGAAATAAATCTTTCAGTAAGTGGGTAATAAATGTTTCCCTTTTTTCTTATCGCCGAGGACTCCTGCGGTCTGAACCTAATCTCAGCTCCTCGGGCCGGCGGGAAACATTCCTCCATCCATCCGCCGGGGCTGTTTGCGTCCGGCAGCAAACCGCAGGCGACTCGAGAAGCCGGGTTACCTGAGATAGGCGACGGCTGCGGGATCTCAAAAACGAGCAATAAAACGGAAGATTTCGGGCAAATCACATTTCGGCTTCTTAACCGGGAAAGAGAGAGTTTTTTGATCGTTTTTTGATATGGCCAATTTTAACCGAAACATGTTTTATATTAAGAAAAAAAAAATAAAGCGGCGGAGGCTCCATAATGAATTCCTTCCTCTGTTACTAGACGAGCGAGCCGAGCCGTGGCCGGCGTGAACAGGCAGGCATTCGAATAGAACGCAACGGATTGTTCCAGAAACACTCAGCAGGTATGGAAAGCAACGAGCCGGCTGACGCTGGGTTCCGTTCGCTTTCTTCGGGGGTTTATCTGCCGTTCTTCTGGTTGGGAGGTGGGAGCAGCCTGGTGGCCCCCCGTTCCGTGAGCTGTTTGCGGCATCATAGCAGGGCTTGTATTGTGCGCCAGTCGCTTGCCAATTAAGCATTGTTATTTGATGGCGTACAAAGTCATTGCCAGCAGCCATGCTTTCAAGGTGCAAAGACAAAAAAAGTAAAGATTCAAAAGTCATTTGATGCATAATTGATTGGCTTTATGTGCGTATGTGCAGCAAGCGAAAAACAAAAAAACAAAAAACCCTCGACGCCCTCAATAATAAGTGCGCATCAAAACAGAACAGCGACTTTTTTTGACCGGAGGTTGTATAAACGGGGTGGAGGGAATAAAAAAAATAAAAAAATAATAATAATAATGATAACAATAATAAAAAAAAAAAAGAAAAAAAAATGAAAGCGAGGAGAATTTTTAATGAGCATCTACAACACCGAGGAAAAAAAAAATATATAAAAAATCGGAATTAGGAAACAAAAAAAAACAGAAACAAAACAAAAACAAGGCTTTCAGAGGGAAACGGGAAAAAAATAAACTTGCTGACAGAAGGGGAAAATACGACTTCTCAGAAGAAGTTGTGTGAACGGATTGGGAGCGATGACTTTTTGCAAGGGGTTGCGTTTTGCTGTAAAATCAGTCGGATTTTGAGATAAAGGCCCCAAAGTTCATGACATGAATGACTTTTGGTCATTTTCAGGGGGCAGAAGGTGTTACTTTGTTTTGTTTTTTCAGCGATGGGTGAATTTTTTTCTCCCACTTTCTTTGCATGAAACAAGAACCGCAACGCACTTGGCCATCACTGGTCGATAACTTGATGATCGCACCGCGCAGCGATGGCCACCCGGAGCTCCCCTTCACCTGCTCCTGATTGTGGGTGTGGACGTGATATGGGGTTGGGCTAGTTATGCACAGGGGAGGAGCTAGCCTCAGTTAGGACTGGGAAGTGAGTGGCTAGTGGATGGGAATGGGTGGAACCCAAGCACGGGGAGAGTGTGACCGAGCTCCACTAACCCATAGGCCTGGAGAAGTAGCGTTTGACCCGGAGACTCCAGTTCCCACAAGTCTGGTGATGATGCTTTAACCCATCGCTTTCTGGTTTGGGCTGTAATGCAGATAAATTGCACCCTGGCCACGTTATTCTAAACTAAACTATTTGTAGATATTAGTAAATTTGGAAAGGGTTAAATAGAGTAAACCAGACTGGATGGGGGAAGGAGGATACAAAAAACACAGAAATGATATCAAAAGAAAAACCCAGCAGCAAAAAAAAAAGAGACGGTAAAATGCGAAATCCGCGAGACAAATTAGTAACGCCTCTCGTCGAGGTGTCGGTTCGGATGAATAGGTACTCACCTGGGATTCCTGCAGGAATATCAATCAATCTCATGGATTAGCCATCGCGGCTGCTGTTTCCACCGCTGATGTGCTGTCGAGAGGCTTTCAAACGCCTCTTCTTTGTTTCGTATCACCAGCTAAAAAAAGGGAGAAACCAATAACCAATCCTTAGTGTGGAAAATGCCTTTAACAATCAGCCGGGAGGCTTTTTGTTTTATGACAGCGGAGGCTCCGTTTGGTACCGGCACTCATTTTTGCATGACTTGTAAGGATAATTGCAGCAGTCAGGGGTGACGTGACAGCAGCTGTTATGTCCCAAGAAACTCCGATGCCGAATATCGCTCCGGTGGCTTCCTGAGGTTTTTTTTTAGAGGGGTTTTGGACTGAAGGGGAGGATATTGCCATCCAGGTATTCGTCAAATGGGGGGGAAAAAGTGGAGGGATATGACAGCCCGATTGGGCTTAAAAAATAACGTGTTCCACTAAATTTACTCCGTTCACAAGAACTGCAGAAATTTAGCAATTTGGATACAGTTTCACTCTAAAAAGAGACATCACAAGACAATTAACGGTCTCAAAGCTCCGTATGCGTTATCGTGTTTATTAATCAAAATTAGGTTTTTGTTTGAAAATATAAGTCTCGGGTTTTTGTGCTGCTCTTCTGTGAACTCCCTATTGGTGCCCCCAATAAGATCTCTCTTTCCTATTGGTTGGATGATGTTACGGTGACCCTACAGCCAATAGGATGTTGGCGACCATTTTCCTTTGCCACTTGAACCACAATATATAAATGTTTTGTAATGGTTTTATTCTTCCAGGGGTGGCCAACAGGTAGCGCTCCGGCTCCGATAAATAATAAATAAAACGCCCGTTATTTGTAAAGGTGCTCAGGCTACCAAAAAACCAATGCGGCATTCCCTGTCACCGAGGACAGCAGCTGAGTCACCGCGCACTCAGCGCCCATATCATCCTGCATCTGGCACGCGCGTGAGTCCGAGGGGCAGGCTAGGCCGCCTCACCCAGCTGCTATCACGACGGGTCAATGGGGCATCATCGGAATGCCCCCCCCCATCCGTACCCTGGCGTGATTCTGGCAAAAGCCCCATTCAGGCCCAACCACAAAATCAGTGCTTCATTGACTGAGGCCGTCACCGGAGGGTTATGCCTGCGCCCAGCCATATGCCATTGCCAGGCACAACCACAAAGTCAGTGCCTAGGTCTGGCCCAAACCGAACTGTAGATGCTGTTTGCTGAGAGGGAAGGCCGCATTACCGCTGATAAGTGAGTCGTTTAGTTAGCATTTGGTGGAGACTTCTGTGGTGTTTTTACCGGTCACTCTTTTGTGCTCCTGCGTCACTTAGTCGGTGTTACCGCAGTGTCTGTGAGTTGTATTAAAGTTTATTCATCCTTTCAGCTCATCTCCTTAGTACAGTCACGAGGAAGGGTGACACACAAAATGGCTCCTAACCTTATGACACTACTCCTTAACCTCCCAAAACAACCCCCCCCAAAAAAAAGCTGTCAGGCCTAGCCCTACTCGGCATCCCAGTCAAGGCCCACTCCGGCCCATTCTGGCCCCTGTTGGCATCATTATGTAGCTGTAACAATTAGGATAACTGAGAATATGACCGTTGCTCTTTAGAAAGACTGACCTGATGGTTTATTAGTCGTCTTAAAGGAACACTCCAGACCTTGGTTTACAGAAAGTGGAAAATTGGGTCCATTTTGAATGAGCTTTTTTGGCAGCCAATTGGAATGCCCAGTTAGCATACATGTGACTGGCTGCTACATTCCCATTTATTTCAAATGGAACACTAGAGTGCATGTGCTTACGGTAGAGGAAAGAGGAGAAAAATCTAACTTTCTTACTTTAAAGGATGACTGGGTGTAAATGAGTAGGGCCCGAGTAAGTTGATAAAGCAGCTTTGACAAGTGTTTGTACAGAATGTGCCATTGACACCATACCAGGTGTACAAATGTGATCCTGTTCTGTTCTAACAAGCCTCGGGGAATATAAATCACTTGGTAAGGTCCCCCTTGGTTCGGCTACACTCGGCAGCTAGAATGGCAGCTCTCCGGGAGGCCCATTCAATTAGCAGTGATTTATACAACCACCTGACAAAGAAAGTCTTCATACCCCGACCTTTCACAGGAAGTGAATCAATCACGGATAATTGCTTTATATTCCTGGAGTGGTGCTCAGCTCCGGTGCCACGTGTCAGTGTGATGTGTTACCTGTCCCATGCTTGAAAGTTCTAGCACTGTCAACGTTACCTGAAAATTCTGAGCTCTGAGAATTACATATATGGCTAGAACATCATACATCTAATGCTAATGAGAACTTGTGATCCTGGCGCCTTTGCTAAGCACCCCACCATATTACCCCTATCTTCTTACCATGGGTTCAAGGTGCTCAGACCATGCCGGGACCTCTCTCTAGTGCTTAGTTATTTGCTAAAATGGCACAAGTAACAAGTAAAATGATGTAAGTTTACATTTTTAGAAATACCTGCCTTCTGTGGCGTGTGACAGGACTTGCTACTACGATCAGTGGCATATCTACAAACCTGTGAAAAAATAAACTCTCTTTTAATTCTTTGGTTTTACATACCAGGGAATAATAACAATCGACTGTTCCTTAGCAGGTCTAACAATTAGGTAACTGCAACCTCAGATGAACAACAACATGTGCCATGTCATGATTTATTCAACAAAAATCAAGCCAAAGTGGAGAAGCCATGTGTGACAAACTAAGTACACCCTTACTGCTTCCATAAGAATTAAGATGCTAAGTAGCAGACAGGTGCTGCTAATTAAATATCCTTGATTAATTGATCATCAGCAAGTGTGAGCACCTCTATAAAAGCCCAAATTTTAGCCGTTTGCTGGTTTGGAGCATTGAGGTGTGTGTTAACACAATGCCAAGAAGGAAAGCCAACTGCAATGATCTTAGAGAAGCAATTGCTGCTGCCCATCAATCTGGAGACATTTGGCCATAATGCACACGTTTGGTGAAAACCAAGCACAGCATATCAGCAAACATCTCATACCAACTGTCCAGCATGGTGGTGGAGAGGTGATGGCTTGGGCTTGTTTTGCAGCCACATGACCTTGGAATCTTGCAGCCATTGACTCCACCATCAACTCTTCTATATACCAAAATATTCTAGAGTCAAATGTCAGGCCATCTGGAACACGACAATGATTCCAAGCACACCAGCAAATTTACAACAGAATGGCTGAAAAAGCAAAGAATTAAGTCCAGACCTCAACCCAATTGAAATGCTGTGACGGGACTTTAAGAGAGCTGTGCAGAAACAAATGCCCGGACACCTCAATGAACGGAAGCAACGTTATAAAGAAGTGTGGTCTGAAATTCCTCCACAACAATGTGAGAGACTGATAAAGTCATACAGAAAGCAATTTTTTCAAGTTATTGCCGTGGTTCTACATGCTATTGAATCATAAGGTGTACTTAGTTTTTCACACATGACTTCTCCATTTTGGCTTTATTTTTGTTGAATAAATCATGACACCGTGTAATATGTCATGTGTTGTTGTTCATCTGAGGTTGTATTTGCCTAATGTTGACCAGCTAGGATATATAAAACCATAGAATTAAAAAAAAAGGCGTACTTTCTTTTTCACACAAGTGTATCTTCGGGGTTGCCCTAGGCCTAACCCAGGGCAGATCCCCCAGCTGCCACCTCCGAGCTGGCTCCCTAGAACTGAGTGCTGGGAAATTACATCATGACTTGCACAGCGTAGGGTGGAAGTAAACAACGGCCCGCTGGCACATGCCTCCATAGTGTTAGTGGGCCGACTGGGGAGATCAGCGATCTCCCTTTTAACAGTAATGCAGTATTACAGGGAGCCTGATCATCCAAGATCATTTTTTGCCCCAGCTAGAAGGTAGGATTTAAAGTGAGAGGGTGGAAAAATCAAGGATTTTCAGAAAGGGTAATAGATACCTGGAAAAGACTTCCATTGAAAACTATACAGACCCAGTGAATGAATTCTGGAAAGCTTGGGCTTAAACGTGCCCAAAACAATTGGAAAAGAAACAAAGGATTCAAAAAGGGATTAACATGAATGAAGTAGCGTCCAGTTTCGGTACCTCTTTTACAAATAAAACAAGAGACACTTCTTTATTTAAAAAAAAACTTTATTAAAGATATGGAATTATTTGTCCGCGGTGCGGACTTAAAATAACTTCAGCACCGCGACACTCAACCTTTATAAATATGTTACAAAGTGTCAAATATTATTAACACAACCAATTTGACACAATATATATCAATAATTTATTGTAAAATGAAAGCAAACATAACCAATTGTAACCATTAATAACCACTTAATAACCAAATCAGTAACCTGCTGGTATGGGCGTGACCACCTGTATCCCTGCTGGAACTGCCGGCGTCCCCTAGCGCGGCAGTCACATGACCTTACGATTCACTGAGGCGCATGCCCCTGGAGTGTCCTGCACTTACACCTCTGTGCACCACAAGTAACCGCACCTAGAGGGTTAACTCCTGCACCGTACCAGCTTAAAAAACCTGAGTAACCGGCAAATGCCAAAAGTAGGGGAGGGATGGGCAGGGAAATTTTCTTTAAAATGATTGCCCCTATAGGCCACTACCCTTCCTTATATACCCCCAAGGGAGGGTAATTACCCCCTCCCTTCTGGCCCTGCACGTGCCACCAACTTAACACTTTCAGTGCCAAAATTTCCGCTTAGTCATGCCTTAACCCCTTAAACCGGCCTGACCATGGGTACCTCGTCCGCACTACATTCATGTGGCCCCTCCGTCCAATTCTTTTCCTCCGGGGCTGTTCTGGCCAATGGGTTCCTTCTATTCTTGTATCTAGGGTGTAAAACCAGACATGGCACGATAGACTAACCGGTCTGCTCTTCACACCCCATCTCTGTCATACAGAATGGGTACAGAATTCTCCATACAAAGCGTTTGGAAATTGTAAAGTGTGAAACGATCTCACATTAATACTAAAACGTATGTGGATTTATTTGAGGTTGCTACATTTGCGGTGGTATAAATGGTCAATTTATTTTATGGTACCATGTGGTTGAGAGCTGTCTAAATGGAATCTTCTCCATGTACAATGCCTTTTCGTGTTGCGTAAGGACTTTTACTTTCTTTTATGGTTCAGTATGTTTAATAGGGCACAAATGCTTCATTTATGCTAATAAGTTTTTGTAGCTATCTGTCTGGGGGTACCTAAGAGGTCTCAGAAGTGTTTGCCTCAGGAGAGAAGGTTCCACTAGAGAAAACCAGTCTCTCTGTGAGCCATAAAGACTTCCCTAAGTTGAAAGTGCATATGAAGTTCATATCGTGGCCAAGAAGCGAGGTGCTATGTTTGCCCCGGTAACGAAAGCTGGAGTCGCATTTCATTAATTATTTTTTTTGAAGTATGCATTCATTAACAATCTATTTAAAAAAATGATTCTTTGCCAATTCTTTTGTAATAATTTATGACAAAGAACATGCACAGTGTAACAATAAAGACATCTCCTGGTGGGGTCTGAAGACGTCGTTCTAAGAGTCGGAACTTGCTTACGTCTGCGATTCACGACGCAATGAGATGGACAACAGAAAAACCCGAGGTGCTTCTGGTCCTGACTGAAGGATATATTCTTCTTATTAATACATTTTATTTATAGAATGCCGGCAGATTCCAAAGGGAAGGAAAATACAAAATTAACAATGACATGAACATTAACATACTGGTACAGAAAAAGATGGAGCTCTTGAGAGCTTACAATCTTACAATACAAGAAGGAGAGGGTGAGGATGATTTGATTACAGTGAGGGGGACGTGGAGAAGTCATTGGCCGAAGATGTGAAAGGTGGGGAGGACGGATGGTTTCTTTCAGAATGTAGGATGTAGGTATTTGGAGGGCAGCTTGTGAGATTCTCCAACCAGGTGGGTTTTTGTTGAGTGATTACATTTAGAATTGGTAGGGAAGAGTCTGGGAACAGAACAGTGCAGGGAATTCCAGAGAATAAGTACAGCGCGAGTAGCATTCTGTTGATGCGAATAGAAAGAAGTGATGGTTTGGAGATGTGGGGTGCTATCTTGTTTAGGATCCTATAGGGCAGATGTGTGAATCTCATTCTGACGGGTTGCTAGCGGCACAGGGGGCAGCAGATGAGGAATGGTGGATAACAAAGTTAGCCTGACAGAGGCGTTGGACCAGATTGAAACAAAGAAAGAGGGAAGAGATAGAGGCCGTAGTAGGAATTGGAACAGTCCAGATGGGATATCGCAGGGAAATGGGTTAGTATTTTCATTGCGTCTTCGCTGTGGAAAGCACAAACTTGAGAGATATTTTTGCGTTGGACACCCCAGGCGAAATGGTGTTCCCGGTGTTGTGTGTGCGTACGAACCTAGCGCCTTTCAAAAAAAAACTAAAAAAACTCATACATCAAATGAGCAAGACTTGGTCTGGAAGACTTCCAACAGCAGAAACTTGAGTGACAAGAAGACATCGATTCTACCTTTAAAATGCACTTGGCTAACTTTCGAAGGTTTTGGCCGGTGGGGATGTTGTCTTTCGAACGTAGGTAACCAGTTAAATATTTATGGAAGGTGTAGGGAGCCCAGAAGTCTCCAAGCCAACAAATAAATAGATTTTAGAGGCCACTTATAAGATCTTATATTCCTAAAAAACTATCCCTAAACAATCCATTAAACGTCTGCCGAACTCAATGCCCTTCTCTGATCTTGTGAATCTGGCTCTTTGTCTGTCTCTCTTAATTGAATATTTATAAGTTTTTTTTCTCGCCCCATAAAAGACATACGAAGTCATGAGTAGGTTGTTCTAAGCACTGAAGTGGGTATAATAATTTAAGTCATTTAATATGTCCAGGGAATGTTTTGTAGCTGATAGCAGATGGGTCTGAAACAGAGATAGAGTGGCTAAGAACCAATAAATAACCGCGAGAAACGAGAAGTAGTTGTGGAATTGTTGCAATTCTGTGTCCCGAACGCGATGTTCCACCAGCGGAACCCAATGCGCTTCCTGTGCTCGCCGGCCAATGAAAGCCAACGACAGATTTGCGGTGTCTTGCGATCCGTCTTTGTAAATTAATTTCCGGAACAACTGCAGGACAAGCGTTTGTCTTGATACAATTCCACGACTTAATCGAGTGGCTGGAGATGATGGTTTACATGTAACAGTGGAAATAAAGACCTGAGACGTACAAATGACAAAGTGTATAGTTCATCTAGCGAAAGCACAAATTCAATTCAGTAGTTAATGGATCAAGTAATTATTATCTGTAGGCTGTAAAAACAAAGGTCTGGAACCGGAGCTGATGAGACATTGAAGTAAAGAACTGTGAAATAGGATTTCCTCAGAAAGGTGGATCTATTTAAAACATTAGACATAATTACGGAGAACAGCTGTAGAAACCAGCCAAAGCTGAGAACATCAAGTAAATTTTAAGCAATGAGGCCACATTAATATGCATTGTTTAACCGGTGATATTCCGAGGAACTCATCTCCGCTACCTATCACGGCAAGATCGCTGGGACCGGGAAGCGCAAGATTCCGGCGAATGAATAACTTTAGTCGGCGCTGAATGAGTTGCCGCGCTTGAACCAAAAGAAGGAGTTTCAAAGATGATGAATGTACCACCCTTACTCCCCCGACATCTCCATCAGGTTACAGATTGTAAGCGCAGTGCCGCGGTGGCGCAGGAATGGGAGAAGCATCATCGATGATGGATGTTCTACCACACGGTTTCGTGACAATATGGGGGGCCTTCATGCCATGCCGTACCACAATGATGCAGAACTGAGATTATGTAGAAGTTGATAAATTAATTGGCGAGGATTTCCCTGACCTTCCGGAAGACCTTTAGGGTGGAGCGTTCTGCACCTGAGCGACACAACCAATGGAGGAGCTTTAAAGATGATGAATGATATCATAAAGGCCCCTTCTCCCTAAAGGCGGTATAGATAGTAAGTATAGCACCCAAGCGTCCAAGCCCATGGAACAGTTTCCAAGGGGTTTCAAAAATGATGAATGACGACTGTAGACAACAAAAGGAATCACACATAAAATTAATAGGACCGGAATAATATGGGTCCTCTTGATGGCCATCTGCCTGGAGACTTGGAACTGTTATCTGTGGGTGACATTATCTATCTGTTCTAGTGCTCCAGGCGGCGGTACGCTCAACATGCAGCTCTACTCTAGGATGTTTTTAATTGTTGTCTAATTAAGCGAGGGATTATATTTCATTTTCGTTTGGATCTTTACATGGGACATCGTATTCTCCCATCTGCAGTTTGGTTTTAAATTGTATTCTTCTGTTTCATGTTAAAATTTCCACTTTGTGTCATTGTCTATCTGTTGATGCCCAAGATGGATGACCATGAATATCAGAACAGAAGACGCGCGCATAGAAGATAAACAAGGAACACCGTGATCTTGGCATGTAGTCAACATACCGCCGAACCACTCAGATGTTAATTCTCCACGCGTTTTCCAGATCACACGCACCGCTTTCATCCTGAAAATGTCTTATTTTAAGCTATCAGGTCGCAACACTGTGAAAAGAGCTTTTATTGTCACGTTGAAGACATTTGGACGCTGGTGACATGCTGTCCTTTTAATTTCTGTTATTCATGTCGACACACTATAAAATTGAGCTTTAAAATGTACTTAACCTTCTATTCATAATTCATTTTATGTTACTAAGTTGTTCCCAGTGCCCCATCCATAACTCCACGGACATTGTTATGTAGATTTCAAGCCAAAAATAAAGCCCGACTAGAAAAGCTCTGTCTAACAAGATGGATGGTGGATTGAGATGCAAAAATTTGTCTGAAGTATCAACAGAGTCCTTCTTAGACCTTAACAACCAAAGGATAGCTGGGTTACCGCTGATGTATCCCTCTAGTAAATATGTATATATATATATAAATTTAATATTATGTTAAGGAATATATATTACAATTTATAAAATATATAAATATATATTATATCTTATAAATATTTTATACTCCCTTATTTTAAATAATAATAATAATAAACATATGTTAACCTATTCATTAATTAGCACTGGTATTATCTTTTTAGGGATTATTTATTGGTAAATCAATGAAAATTATTATTATTATTATTATTTATTATATATAATACAGTAAATAAAACGCACACACAAAATAACAATTTTTACCTATGAAATCGCTAAATCTTTACAAAGAGACACTTCTGTAAGATTTCCACAGTATAGAATTTAAAACTTTTTTAAATTGATAAAATGATCTGATTAACCCCTTAAAGAATATGTTAACGCAACATGTAGACTGTTTTTGTCATCTGATGATTAGTGAAGTGTTCTCTTGATGACGGACAGAATTTAGGTTTCTATTATATATTACGTTAGAGCGTTCTCAACCAAAGTACAGAGGCAGAGTGCTGAGTTGCAGTATGATGTCATAATCTAACTTTCTGGGGAAATAAATGAGGAATAAAACCACAAAACGTGCAAGGGATGCTGTGACTCTCTGGATATTTACCTGCAGTGGTCCAACCAAGACCACAGAATTAACCAATTTCCGATGTTATTTGTATTAGAGACGATGTAGAATAATTAGCAACAGGCCTAAAGTTAGGTCAGATGTTCCTGTTTCCCATCTCGTTATGAAGGTGGAGGAGATCTCTGCTTAAAACGTCTTGTCTTAGGTTTCTTACGTTACAATCCTGTAGTTACGTATCAATCATCTGTGAAGCTTCATCGGTCAAGTTCATTTCTTGGACTCCACTTCTAGTTGGAATAACTTTATTCTTACTCTAGCTGAATTAATTGTTTATTAAAAAAATATAATTTTTTTCCATGCTATTAGCCGGAGTTACCCATGTTTAACTGCTTTCGTTATTCAGGGAGAGACGATCACAGACACTGACGTTTACTAAGTGCGGATGGGTTTAGAATGTCTTTTACTCAACTTTTACTGGGCCAAGTGAGGAACTTAAGAGGTGTTTTTACTTCTCCCAATGTGCGGCAAATCTGCGTCCTACCTCCAGAGAGTCCATCCTTCATTTCGGAGGGGCCTCAATTAGTGTACATTTGAGAAGTCTACAGTGCCCTTGTTGGTCTCCTGAGGTGACCAACTTGTGAAAGGTCTAAATGGAGCACCAGTGGGACTTTCTTGAGTCTCAGGTTATGTTAAACAACTTCCCCCCAACAATGGCCAAGTCAGAGGTCCAGATGCCAGACTGGACATTGCCAGCTCTTTGTTCTTTTGTCCCGTTTGTGTGTAGATCAATAACCAGGACATGTGTTTTGTATGTTGTCGTTGACTGATCTTTTAATGTTTTTTTTTTGCTATTTTAATTAGACTTCAGACTGCATTCGCACAAATTGTAATTTGTACAAATTTTGGTAAATTCGTATAAATGTCCAAAAAGAGGAGGGACCCTCAACAAAATAAACAAAAACAAAGAAGCTCCGCTTCTTTCCCTTCTTCTTCTTCTTCTCTGGTGGTCCTCTTCTCTTTTTCTCTGCTGCTCTTCGCTCTCTGCTGCTCCATCTTCCTCATTCTGGGGGAGCCGCCATCCTGTTATGGAAATACTCAGAAGAGGCCTGAGTAATGCCGAGGGATAAGCGTTTCTGGCCCATGCGCACAAGCCTATTATCTATATCATTTGTTGCCTCCTGGCTATGCGGAGCTTCCCCTCTTCCTGGGCGTCCTGGCGGTGGGGTTTGTCACATTTAGGGGCAGGGCTATTGTCAGCAAGGTTTGAGTTGATGGGAAGTGGGCGGAACCTGTGTGCGGAAGAGGCGTGGCCAAATGCCTGGAGAAATTGAACCGGAGTTCCGGGGAACCCATCAGGTTCTCAGATATGTCTCCTGCATTTATGTAGATTCATAGAGAGGAACCCCCAAAAATGATATTAATGGAGGGTCCATTTCTTATGATTTTATCCACTTATTAATTCTATCAGATTTTTACAATACATTTTTTTTTTAAAAAAAAAGCAAAACGAAATAATATTAACCTAATATATTTTTGTGTTAAACATGAATACCCGTCGCTTTGTCAGGAATTATAATGCGGGATTCTGTACAAAGCACCTGGTACATTGACAGCGAGTGAAATAATTACAAGTGTCGGCAGACCCCTTGGCATCGTTTGAAATGATGAGTTCAAGCGGCTCAGGTAATTATTCGGATCTTGGCCAAACGCTGATAAAACCAGACAAACATCAGACGGACCCGTTTAGCTCTGTCTAAAAGCATGAAAGGGAAAATATTGCCTGAAATATAATTATAGAGGATGGCGCTTCAGTCAAATTTACACCGATTTAAACCGGTGCCAGCAATATGGCCTCCTGCGACGGCTGCGCGGATCAAGAAGATCCATAAAAAATACAAGTGAGCCGAAATATCCCAAAATCTGCGTTCTGTGAAATATTTTTGTTTTAATATTATTTTAGGAATGGAACGATGGTCATTTAGGGGAGACATGTATATTGTATATATATTTGGGGTCAACGGTGTATATTTAAAGAAAAATTTAAAGATTAAACGTAGAATAAATTCAGAAAAATGTTTGCATCCTTCAGACTAAGAAGTTCATTCATGGAATTTCAACTATTTGTCCCTTAAATTTTACTACTTTTTTTTTTTATAAATCTCTGTTTATTACATAATACTTCAACATTGTATACGAATCATGTGACGCACCAAATAAATGATATAAAATAAAATGACCCCACTCCAGGGCGATGTGGAATCCCCCAACCACTATGGTCACCCGCGGAAAGGTCTAGAGACATCCTCTTACCACCCTCAGAGCTTCCTCCAGCAGACCCTTACAGAAGTTCCAAGACAGAAATGGAACCCAACGAAGAAGCGCCTGGTAACCTCCTGTGTTGCGCACCAACTTTTCCATCTCCCGGATGAACTTCATCCTACGCACCGACCCCCCCAGAAGAGGGGAGCCTTAAGGTGGTGAACGATGGACCTCTGATGATATGCAATGTATCCAGGATTATGGTGCAGCAAGACCACCCGCTTTAAAGTTCCCATAATTCGTTTCCTCAATGAATTTCACTACAGAATTGATTAAGACTGGGGCGAGACCACTAGATGCGAATAAAGTCTCCTGCAGCCCCCACGATGCCTTCGCCATCCATTCTCCAACAAGAGCTACTGCGGGCGGAACCCTGTGCCACCGTCATCTGTATGACATCTCCTGTCCCCTACTGCTAACTGACCAACGGAGCACGAGCGCCGCCATCTTTTCCCGTCACCATGATGTGAATTGCTAAAGGTCGCGAGGGAGGGGAAGCCACGACAGATTCTCAAAAGTGGTCAATTCCGACCTAAAAGTTCGTTTTGGGAATTTTTTTTGGGGGGTGATCTTTACTTTTGAATAATATAAGATCTGCTAATTTTACAGAAACGACTTACTTTAGGAAGAAAAAAACAGACGTCTTTCCCGCGTAACGAGATATTTACTTTGCGTTTACAAGACAATGTAACGGGAAGCAAAAAATAAAAAAGTACAAAACTTATAAAAATGTTCAATATTTCCAAACATTTCATTAAAAAAGAAGAAAGAGAGAGAAAACTTTGAAAGAAGGATTAACTTAAGGCCGCATCTCAAGTGCACTTTATGCAGTTTATGGCACTTTTGCATAAATATATGCAGAAGAGACAGACAGAATAGCTGATTAATTTGGGATAAGACGCTCGCCTCTAGTGGCCATTGATCTCGGCCGCCACAAGGTATAAAATGAAACAGAACATAAAGGAGCCTGCGCCGGTGGAGCCCGCGTACGCCAGTCTCCCCGCCGTGTCCCTTGATCATTTCGTTGCTCCTGGGGAATTCCTTTATTTACCGCTATAATCAATAAGAGACATTCATTATTCATCGTCCACCCTCTCCCCTGCAGTAACGCACTTTTTGGATCCCTAACTGCCGGGAACAGCTTGTTAATATTCAGAGAGCTCACTCTTCTTTTAAATGAAGGACACCCTTAAAGCCTATATAATTGGACTGAGGTTCCCGTTCCGTGACCTTGTCAAATCTATGCATGATCTTAAACATTTCAGAAAAAAAAAAAAAAATCAAACCTTCCTTTGAAAACCGTAAAAAAAAAAATAAAAAAATAGAGACACCTGTCAATAGAACCGAGCTTCCCACCGCCACTAAAAAAAAAAAAAAAAAAAAAAAAAAAAAAAAAATATATAAAAAAATCTCTTGGGTCGTCGGAATGAATTCTGTGAAGCCCGAGGGCCGATCCTCGGAGTTGAAGGTAAAACGGTTTAAGGCCAGGAGGTGCGCAAACAGAGAACAGAGACGTTGACACGCAGACGCTCGGTGTTGTTCCGATCTTTGAGGAGGCTTGGAATATTTTTATTTAATAATGCATTGCGCAATATTAAGCCGCCGACGGCGCCAACATCACCGCATCCTAAAAAAAATGCTAAAGATCAGTGCGAGAAGATTCTTTCAGAGATGCAAATTCATCGATAATTCTCTAAATTAGTCCCACATTAGCGTGGAACGCCCGCCGGCGATGACCAAATATTAGCTCTGCGATATTTCCATTTTTATAATTTATAGATTTTTCTAATTGTACACAAAACGTACAGGGCAAAAAGTTTGAACGGTAGGATGATTGTGCGTCCGCTGCGGAAATAATTCATCTGTTGCGTTTGGAAAATATTATTCACATCGGCTACAAGGAAACATTTTAAAAATTAGTTTTCCAAAATATTTAAATATGTTATTTAAAAAAAAATAAAATAAAATAAGTAAAAACAAAGACTAAAAATATTCTAAAATAAATTAAAAATCTTTATATAGTATAATTGCCACTTTTTTTTTTATCAAGGTGAGAATTATATAATATAAACCAGAAAAAAACAATGAATCTAAAGGCCCTTCTCTTGTGGTTCTCGGCTCCTAATATCCCCTCTTGGAATTAAACTACTACTTATTTTTTACTTCCCCCAGAAAGTATTGTTTTGGGGTTTTTTGCTTATATTTTATAGGACATGCCTTTATATTAGACAATTTGCCAATTTACATGGAAATTTCAAAACAATTATTGCCCCCCCTCATTCTTCCCCACATTTGGCAAAAAAAAGCAAAGAAACTGGCATTCCTAAATATTCTTTATTCCCCGAAAACATGATTTTGTATGAATTACTTGGTGCTTTAACCGTCATGGAGGTGGCAGCTAAAAATTAAAATTCACATTTAAAAATTAAACACAGATATTTATAATGTATAAATTCACAAAAAAAATGGAACAAACTGCCCCCAGTTTTATAGACTAGAAGTTATGTGCATCTTCCCTTCTAGTGTCCTTGGTGCCTGATTTTAACCTGTAGGACATCACTTGACCAACCTACTAACTTCACAAATTTACAAGAGGATAATAATAATAATAATAATAAAAATAATAATACAAAAACAACAGCAACAATAATAATAATAGTAATAATCATAATAATTATAATAAAAAACAATAGTAATAATAATAATATAATAATAATAATAAAAATAATAATTAAAAACAACAGCAACAATAATAATAATTATAATAAAAACCAATAGTAATAATAATAAAATAATAATAATAATAATAAAAATAAAAAATAACAGCAACAACAATAATAATAATAATAATAATAATAAACAACAGCAACAATAATAATAATAGTAATAATCATAATAATTATAATAAAAAACAATAGTAATAATAATAATATAATAATAATAATAAAAATAATAATTAAAAACAACAGCAACAATAATAATAATAGTAATAATCATAATAATTATAATAAAAAAACAATTGTAATAATAATAAAATAATAATAATAATAATAATAATAAAAATAAAAAATAACAGCAACAATAATAATAATAATAATAATTAAAAACAACAGCAACAATAATAATAATATAATAATAATAATAATCATAGTAAATATAATAAAAAAAACCCCAATTATAATCATGGTAAATATAAAAAAAAAAAAAAATAATAATAATAAAAAATAACAATGATAATAATTATAATAATTATAAAAAATACCAGCTCGACCAAGGGATCCAATTTGTGAGAAGAGATCAGTAAACGCGGTATCAGTACGTCTGCGTGAAGTTTATGGCAATTTTTTTTTTTTAGATAGACCCCATTGTGTCATTGCAGCGAAATGGATTAGATAATTAAAACCATCTCGTAAAATGAGTCACTTAGAAGGTGCGGTGATAGATCTGCCTGCCGCAGGTACTTTTTCCCAGAGATATTTCCGCATATAGACCGATCCGTTGGTTTGTCAGTTATTCGTTAAATCGTAATGTATCATTTTTTTTATATATATATATATAATGACTTGATGTAAAGTTAGCACCGCTTCATCATGCGCTCAGATCCGGTCTGTAGAGGCAGTCACTCGGGTTTAGTAAATAGGTTTATTTCTCCAACGTGTACGCTGCGCACGGAATTCTATTTTTCCAAGCGTTTCTTGAATTTGTGATATTATTTTTTAAGATGAACTTAAATCAAGACGTAATAATGATGATGATAATATATAACAATGTAATAATGTATTATAATATTATATATAATGTATATTATGTATTGTTTTTCTTTTTCCTCTGAATTTAAATATTTAGAAAAATAACATATTGTATGAAATATAAAATATATATAATGTTACAAACTCGCGTCATTCTGTTAAAGTTAATGCTTAATACACAGTTAGTTTTTTTTTTCAAGCCGGCGGCGGCCGTGCGATGCTTTGGGAAATGTTCTGCTAGGTAACCTTGGCTCCTGCCATTCCCGAGGATGTTATATGACACGTGCCACCATATTGTTGCAGACCATGTCCACCCTTCCATGGAGACGGTGTTCCCTGATGGCACCGGCCACAAAGCCAAAACGGTTCACGAATGGTTTGAGGAACAACAAAGAGTTCACGGTGTTGACTTGGCCGCCATCTTCCCCAGATCTCAATCCAATGGAGCATCTCTGGGATGTGCTGGGCAAATGAGTCCGACCCATGGAGGCCGCACCTTGGAACTTACAGGATCTGCTGTCTTGGAGGAGATACCACAGCGCGGCTTCAGAGGTCTAGTGGAGTCCAGGCCTCGACGGGTCAGAAGGGGACTGAAGCGATATTAGGCAGGTGGTCAGAATGTTATCTCCATTACTTATCGCATATTTTTCTGTCGTGTTCTACGCAGGTTTTGCTATCCAATTACTTGAGATAAATTTATCTCCTTCATTGAATCCAGACCATTATTGTCTTCAATATAGAATAATTACTTAAATCCCTTTGTACAGCACTGCGGAATATGGTGGTGCCATATAAATCAGTAAATAATAATAATGAATGTAAATTAGGAAGGGAGGGCCAGGTCTTCTAAGTGTCTCCCCAAAGAAGAGAGACCACTGAAGGCTTCATGTGGGAGCTAAATGGTAATCCCCCCCACCAAATAGTCGGGCGCCGCTCCAGCTAGGATGGGGAGAGCCGTATTTTCTCTAATTGGATCAGACTTGGCAAGAACCTGGATGTTTAACGCGGGCCGCGTGTGGGTCTCACGCGTGTGATTTTATGCAGTAAAAAAAAGAATTCAACAACAATCAGCAAATTACATATTAAAAATCGTCGGTGATTATTGGCAAACGTGGAGCTCGTTAGAAATCCCAAGAAAACGTTCGACGATAATCACAGCCCCAAATTAAACGCAAATTCACATTTTTATTAACAAGGTAGGATCGCGCTCGCATCTCACGGGGTCCCTTTAGGGTTTTTCAGGATTTAAGAATTGGGCACAAAAGGCATATTTTGGTAATTCTGTTACATATACAGGCGCTGGCTCACTGATTTAACTATACATTATACTAATAAATATAAATGGAATAAGTCTGCCGGTTGCTCCATTTTACATGAGAAACCTAGTTCACAATTACAATAAACAGGAACTGGAGGGTCAGAGGCTTAGATGGAAAGTTTTACGTTACTGAGAGGGTGGTAGATACGCGGAACAGCCTCCCAGCAGAGGTGGTAGAGGGTAATACAGCGAGGGGATTAAACATGCATGGGATAGGCATACGGCTCCTGAATCTAAGACGAGACCAACGACTGATTAAGGTTTGAGTCGTTACAACAGGAGAAACGGGCGAGTAGACGGGGGCCGGATGGGCCGGATGGGCGATCAGCCGGCGGGTTCTGGGTTTCTATGTTATAAACCATGTGGCCGTTATTATATATATTCAGTAACGCACGTAGGTCACCGGCAAGGAACGTTGACGTAAATCTTTGGTTTCAAAGCTAACTTGAATTACAAGCAAACGGCCTCTCTAATACCTGTCCGGCTCGCCGTTCTGCTGATAAATTGAGGACATACGAAGGATGAATGTCCCCAATAAAACCCTAATGAAATGGTTAGAGATCTCCCAGCAATGTAATTGGTTCCTCGCCGGACGTTAAATCTGTCTAATAGGAGACAGTTAATCTGGATTTACTGTAGACAAACAACCCGAGAACGGCAGAAACTTCTCCAATCCATCCCACTTAGTGAGATTTATGGGGAACGATAGAATTTGGGGCAAAACACATTGTTTCCTAAATAGCATCGGGTGTCTTGGGATCAGTTGTAGCAAATTAAATGAAGAATGCGCCGAGTCGCCGGGAACCCGCCGGAGAGTTCGAGTCGTTTTCTTTCCTTTTCCGACGCTGCCGATTCTTTGTGTTTTTTCGGCATTTATTTACGGCTAATGGTTACTTTTATGTAAAGGAAACCGAAAGTCCTGATTAACTTTATTTCTCACATTTACAAAGCTTTGCTCCATTTCCACCCCTGGGGTCCCATTTTTCGGGTGGCAAATAAAAAAAAATCTAAATCCTACATATTACACCTCTATATACTAAATAAACCTATATTATTAAATAAATCTATATTATTAAATAAACCTATATTATTAAATAAACCTATATTATTAAATAAATCTATATTATTAAATAAACCTATAGTATTAAATAAACCTATATACTAAATATACCTATATTATAAAATAAATCTATATTATTAAATAAATCTCTATACTAAATATACCTATATTATAAAATAAATCTATATTATTAAATAAATCTATATTATTAAATAAATCTATATACTAAATAAATCTATATTATTAAATAAACCTATATCATGGGATTTAGAGATTAAAATAAACTGAATATCACTATTAAAGCCCACCTTATGAACATAAGAGCAGTTGTCTTATCTTCCTGTTTTGAGTATCGGAGTAATTATTACGCCCCATTCAGTTATTCGTCTGCTTTCGTTCCGTTTTTGCTCCCATTGGGTGGAAGAGAATTATCTTTGGAATGTGACAAATGAATGGAAATCATCCGTTACGGCGCGTCGTCTAATAGCGATCGAGGTAAACTCCGATTAGCCGTTATCTGAGCTCTCCAGATATTTGCAGATGAAGCAGGAGCCCACAAGAGAATCGTATCCGCAGCGGGTCACAAAACATATACGTTCCCTCGTTATTAGAACAAAATGACATCCGCTATGGAAGGCAACAGCGACAGCTGGGGAATTATATCGCACGATCCATCATAGCATTAAAAAACAAAAAAATAATTCCAAAAATCTGAACACGCGGAGTTCTGGAGGCTGGAACATGGTGGGTAGATGGAGAAGAAGACCTATTTGGGAGGTCTCTCGTTGAGGAACACATGACCACTTTTATGCATTTCTACAGCGACATCCAACAAACTCAATGGACAGCTTTGTCTGCATGCCTGTGCCAGTGACCGACAGTGTCCCCCCCCAAAAAAAATGTACTTTGGGGCTAGGTATAAAATTGCCTTGCGTTGTCCCATATGATGAATCACCCGTAGTCGTTGGGTGGTTCATGTCCTCCTGTCTCCCCCGTTACGTTACACACGCCAAAAGACCGACACAATTTTGAATAAAGGTGGATTATTGTCAAGTCTAGGGGCACTTTCTATTTTTTTAATATCCCTACTGAGTTACCCCTGGGCCGGGGTAATTCCCAATGGGATTCCTGCATATTTCCAACCATCGATCATTTATTTTGAACGTCGGAAGCTTGGGAAGTGGACGTCAACTCCAAGGTTATGGATCTTCAACCGGACTGGTTGTATGTTTTGGTCCTACAAATTTTTTGATTAATTACCATATTCCAAAATTCCAAAAAAAACAACAATTCTTGAAAAAAAAACTACCCTTTAATTGAAGGATTCATTATTCAGAATCTCTTATAATATTTAACACAATACGAGTAGATTCTCATGTTACGAAATAGCCGGTTAAAAATGTTATTTTTTCCCCAATACCAAGACTAGGACTTTTGTACAATGTATGTGAGGGTTTTTTTGTTAAAAATATTACTTTGTTCATTTAGGGTAAAAAAAAAAAAAATCTGTCTACGAAGAGACGCGGTAGAGAGGTTGTTTAATAAATGATGCATTATCTCATTCAGAGAACTTCGACTTACGGGGCTATTGTATCGTTATTCATTGGAAATAAAAGTGGGATCAGACGCCGACCGGATCTGAAATGTGTATTCAGCCTGCTGACAAATTGGGTCATCTGTCCCGAGGGCGAGATATTTCATCTTCAGCGAGAGGTTGTCGAGCCAATGGTGGGCTAATTCGCAGATGACATCTTTGAAGAATTTTTTTTTTATTTTTTTGGATGGAAAACCTATGTAAGAATCCCATTGGTGGAGGGGGGGCATTAAAATTAACAAGGAATGAGATGTTAGCCAACCCTTGATTTTAAATGTTCACCTGTTTTGGAACCATTAGATATGTCGATCCGTCTTGCGTTCATTTCCATTCCATTAAAGCGTTCGTTGGGGAGACAGAAAGATCATTCGCAAAGTGGAGAAAAAAAAAAGTGGGAACAATTCATCATTCATTCACCTCGAAGCCCCTCAAAAAAGGACCTTTTCATTCTACCCTGTACAGAACAGAGACAAACTTTCATCCAAATCCATTAGAAATGATTTTTTTTCCCCTTTTTCGATTGTAAAATTCGTAACATTTTATGTAAGTATGTTGAATGATTTTCTAATGCATTTAACTTCCCTTTGGTTAAAAATTGGATGGTGGAAATTTATATATATATATAAAATATAAATATCATTCTTTTTCTCATGTAACGCACTTGAGTCAGGCAACTTTCTCTCCTGATTTGCTTAATGCTGACATCTCTTTCGTGTTCTTAAAAAAAATCAGCGGGGATCCTAAAATATTCCGAGCGAAAGGTCCTTGGCGGGTGCTTTTTTTTTTTTAAACTTCAGTCCACTTGTTAGGAGATCGGATTTTTTGAATCCATGTGAAATGGAAAGTTAACTTTGGCGGATCTTCCCATTAAGCAGGGATAATGAACGTTCTGAGTTTTAATGGAATTCACTCACTCAAATTTCTCGACAGCTTTTTTACAGGTTTTTTTCCACCCATTTTGGAGTTAAAAGTTTACGTTCTACTAATTATTTTAATTATGCCTTTGGTTTTCCGTCTGTAATTTACTATTGACTGACGAATAACAGGGTGATGCGAGATAAGCGATAAGTGCCCCCTCCTTAGTTTAAAAAAAATAAACAAAACAATTAAATAAATAGAAAAAATATGGGGGTCCAGCAGAGCCCCTATTAGACAAGGTGTGGATGCTTTGTAGAGGCATGGATCCCATCTTGTGTTTCTCTATGCCCCCCCCCCGTTCCTATGGGATGGGTCGTAGCTTTTTATATATATATAAAAAACTAAATAATGAAATAAAAATGATCCTCACCTACTCCTCCAACCTCCAAATACTGCAGGAAGCCAAGAAGACCATCCAAACACCATTTAGAAAATCAGTGCCCACCGCCTTCCCTTTTAAGGGTCCGTCGAGCACTCGCCAATGATGCCCTGGAGTCCTCGTTTCTGGCCCAAGAAAAACGATCTGCCACAAAGGAAGAAGAAAAGTATCCATTTTGAGCCAGATGGGAATGAGTTTAAAAAAAAACTGGCCAAAATTGGTTGCGGGGTGAATTGCATCATTTTTTGGATGAGTTGTATAATTGTGGCCCATACCCAGCCAAGGCCTATTTTATTATCCCCGCCACAGTGCACATAGGGTGGTGGAAGAGGGGGGCAATCATTGGCCTCACTGTTGACCATTAGGCAGGTCCCGGAGACCCCCCTTGTTAATCAGTTATTTATTTTTAATTATTATATGTGATTAAATTGCAAAAAAATTGATGTATTTTATTTAATTTAAGTTTTCATTTAACTTTCATGTCCTCGCTTGAAACCGGCAAAATGTAAAAGGATTTTATTATTCCTAGTATCAAACTAAAAACACGTTTCTAACGATATTGTGGTGTTTTCTACAAAGTTATCACATTTTGGCAAATTCTCTGGGACGTCGCCTTTAGATTTGCAGGTCCCTGAACGAAACCACTGACATATTAGTGAATATTCTTCGAGGAGCATTTGTAACCAGAGGGATTCTTTCAATGCTTTCCTTGCACATTTTCCACATGATCTCCGATATGTGTCGGCATTATCTGCATGCGCCGAGTGTCAGCCTCCTGTCCGTGGCCATCGTCCTCCTTTTCTGTAAATCTCTTTCATCCTCTCCCGATGCAACCGGAATCTCCATCTTCTCAAATATATCCAATTTCCTTATTAAAATAAATCAGCTATACATTAATGAGGAAGGGCCTTTTTATAAATTAACGATTCAGGAGATTTCTGTATCACAATAAATATATCAAGGGGTGGTATGCAAACATGGCCAGGAATTACACTCCATTCTGCTTAACATTCTGTGTATTTACAGAGAGGTGGTGGGCTGCCAGTTACAGGCCGACAAATACAGCTCTCAACTTTCAGGAAGCATGGTGGAGGAACCTCTAGGGCGTGGACTTGTCAGGGAAATCGGCTCCTTGGGGGCGTGACAACAGTTTGTGTCGGTAGCAAAGCAACCTTCTATCATCGCTTGTTTAGAACACTGCAGCTTCCACTTTTTAACTCAGATTTTTTGTTTTTATCTTTTTTTTTCCGCCTTTCCTCTTCCCTACTGTTTGTTTTCGCCTTTGTATAACCGCGCCCATGTATTTCAGCCGCAGCACCCGTTTTCTACCGAAGCCAAAAAGCGAGGGAATTTTCGTGGCATCGTCCGCAAACGTCGGGCAGCCTTTAAATGCTTGCGGTTCTTAAAAAGAAAAAGGTAGTGCTGACGTGTCACTATCCACCGGAGACTGTCATATTACTTAACGTTCTCGGACACCAAGATGCCCTTTTACTGTGCACAGACTCACGAACCCGAGCCTGCAGATCCAAAGGACAAATTACGAAATCCACACTAAGACATTAGTGAAATAACGAGCCTGATATGACAGCTGTCTTTGTAGACCGACGTCTCCCCTGTGACCGATACGGTGGCGCGGACCTGCCCTTCGGTGATTAGCTCGCTCACTTCACCGCGTCCCTGCTTAGATCTGATTTATAATAATACATTAAGCCCCTTGATATTTCTCCATTGTCAGTAGCGCTTACCTCAAATTAACCTCCCCTTATATCAGTGATAGTGAGACGCGCGCCTCCTGCCCCTCGCCACAGCCCGTAATGAAGCTGTTGATGTCTCGTTTGGTTCTCCGTATCTGCGAGCTTGTCTGGCATTGACTAATGGCAATAATCGGAGCTGGACGAGGAGAGCGTCTCGGAGGTTCAGCGAGGGACTTTATTTTCACCGTAAACCGGATGAAAGCAAAAGAGGGACGACGCTGACAGTAAGTCATCTTGACACATCGATGGTATTTAATGGCCTGTCTTCCAAGGGCCTTCCTTCATCAATATGGATATGCAGAGAGAGCGCGCCAAACATTAATATCAAGCATGCTTTTAAGAGCATTGTCCGGGCCATTTGGTCAGTAGAGTGTAGGGAAAGCGTGCATTTTTAGTGTTTACTGAAAATGGCTAATGTGTCTAAAACTGGAAGATTTCATGTCACATTCTTGTCAAGAGGAGCATAGCTAATCTGAAGGCTGCCATCTCAATGTTAAAAGTCAAACAACAACATGCCACAGTGTTTCGCTAGCTGCTATTAAAGATGCTTTTATTTCGAGGCTTGGTGAACTTGAAAAGAGACCCTCCGTCATTAAAGTGACATTAAAAGTATAAAGAGATTATGCTTTGGAGACTGAGTGACCCGTCTCTGTCAGCGTGTCGTCAGTCTGAGCCGGGAAGGAAAGCACGCAGAAAGTAGTCCTCTGGTTTGCTTGTTGTGGTTTTTTTTGCTGTGGGTTCCTCAGAGGCGGCCATGTTGCCAACCGTGACAGTCTTTTCAAGATTGAACAAACGTTTTACTCTTCTGCTCGAGCTCCTTTTTAAGTAAGGTGTCTGAGCTACACTGTACCGTCATGCAATGGGGGAAAGGTCATATTACCGAAGACCGGCTGATGGATTTCGATAGAATCCCTCATAGAAGCGGACAGTTTGAAGTTTCTGATACGTTGGAAGGTAGCATCGGGGGAGACGCTCATGCACGCTCTCTCTTGAGTTTTATCAAATTTCTTTGACCTTCAATGCACTTTATTTGTTCTTAACTTGGATCGGTAAGAGCACCAAGTATCAACGTTGGAACCTTCGTGAACGTTTTATTTTTTGTCCCTCACCGCCCCAGCTGGTGGGTGGAGGTTTACGTTTTTATCATGCCAGCCTCCATGAGCTGGGGCCTGGTATAGCATTCTTTTGTTCACATGTTCCATGTTTTTCTTTGTTTTTTGGGGCATGTGCGATTATTTTTTAGATGCATTTCATTGGAAACGCCATAGTGGAGCGAGGGTCTCAGAAGACCTTTATGATGGAGCTGAGCGTTTTGGCCATCACTGCTTTTTGAAGACTTTTTGGGGTGAACCTAGAAGATCAGACTTTGGCTTGGAACGGAAGGATAGGGCTCCATATCCCCATGCTGGGAGAGCATCCCCAGAAGAGGAAGATTGGGGATCAGGTTTTCTACGGTGGCCCTACCATACCATCTTCAGATGATGAGAAGAAGCACGAGATCCCCCAGGCTTCTATGGAAAATCCCCCCAGAGCCATCCCATAGTTACAGCTATTTGTCCAATAACTGAATCCTCAAGCTAGTTATTCCTCCCCGATTCTCAATCTGATGTGACCTCTCCAACCATCTCGTTGTTTTCTCCATATTGCGGTCTTCCGCTGCCACTACCAGTTACACAAACGGCCCTCTATCCGAGAGGCTCAAATGCTAAATCTAGAAATGCAGCTGATAAATGTATAAATGATGACCGTAATTAAAATATTTTAGGAAGATGCATTTATGTCGTCTTTATTTTGGGTCAAGTGTACTAAATTAAAACAACAACAAAAAAATGAAAATGGTTGATTCCAACAAAAGTGCTATTTTCTAAAAGTCGTATCTAAAATTACGGATAATACCATATTTTAATAAAAATAGTAATATTTTGAGTTTGGTTACATTTTTGGGTCGGTGAGGTTAGAGATTTGGGTGCGATCAGCTGGTTTAAGCAGAGCGGTTAAAATGCTGGTGCCTGCAGCTGGTGCGCTGGACTGAAGACTCCGACGGGCATCTCATGATGTGATGGAGCGCAGAGAAGAAGCCTGTGTCAGCGAGACACTCTCCGTAAGCAGTCTCGGCCCAGGCTGCCCTGACAGCTGGAGTTTATTTCCAGGGCTGATTGCCTCCGACACATGCACTGATTTACTAACTCTGCTCTCCTGCTACTCGGAGACCGGTAGATAAATGGAAGCGCTTTGGGCAAATGTTAAACTCAACTAGCATTAACGTGAACGATTCGTGGCTCGGCTTCAGTTCTGCTGCTTAGGGCTTCGGCGTGAATATCCATCTTCCTCGGCCGAAGCTATGAATACCGAGACCTGATACATTCATCGAGTCCCTGGCGGCTGTTCAAGGGGTGTGATGGGGATGACGTGGGGCATCAGGTGGTATTTTGTGTGTGTAATTTGTGCGAGTTTACATATGTGTGCCGGAGTGTATGTTGGAAGGGGGCAAGGGGCAAAGAAGGCACAGACAAGTTGTTTTGGGGCAATGATGGCATAGACCAGCTGTTGGGTGGCCCCAGGGCAATTTCCCCCCCAGGGCCCTGTGGTTTCTAGTTACGCCCCTGCTCTCACCCCCTCTCACACATTCATTCACTCTCTCTCATGCTTTCTCTGAATGTCTTCTCCGTTGACCCATTCCCATCCCTGTCTCCTTTCCTGCAGCTCTGCCTCTTCTCTTGCATCTTCTTGTTCGTCTGTCTTCTTTCTTTGTCCGCTCATGCTTGTGTCTTCTTTCTTCCTTCGCTTTTTCGAGGACATGGCCTCCCGGTGAGTGTGGGCAGAAGGGTGGTATCGCTTTGTTGACGGTATACAAGGAATGTTAATAAAGGTGCTTATGTACTTGGTGTCAAAAAAGTTTGTTTTGGCAAGTAAAAGGTTAAGTAAGGTTTTAAGAAGTGAAATATTAATAGAAAAAAAATGTCTTTCAGTGTTGCCGTGGTAATAAGTGGTCCGCAAGATCTAAAATGAAGAAATGTGTCAGTCCGGGCCTAGTGGAGTGCATTTATTCATGCTCTTCTTGGGCTGTACATACATCCAACACGTAGACACTAGATTCATAGGTGCACATCTGAAGAGATGACAAATATGGGGAAGATTTTTTAATAAAACAGTCAGAATTAGAGGATTCAAAGTTAGAAAAAATTTGAAGACTGACGGATAAGGTTAAAAAATTCTACTTTCAGAAAAAGGGTAGTAGATACGTGGCATAGACTTCCAGTGAAATAATCCAAGCCAATACAGTAAAATAATCCAAGAAAACTCTCCTAAGGAACTAATTAAGTGAAAAAGGGGCGACTTGAGGGGCCGGTTGGTTCTTTTCTGCCGTCATTGGCTGGTTATGTTTTTGAGGCATCTTGTGGTTATTTTATCACAAACCCATCATCCCCTCTCATTTCTAGGAAGAGCTCGGAATTATTCCAGTCGGATGATTAATAACGATCAGGAGGATCTCTTCCTGTTTGCTGATGACATCAAATTAACAACCTCTAAGTTATTTCATTAACCAAATTGCACGCTCAATTAAGTTAATGTGACACACGATCAGGTTCTAAAATATTGATTAAAAACATTTGCCACTTATTAAAAATAACTTTTAATTAGCGGCACCTGGAAAACGATCCAGTAAAGTGGTGAAAATAAGAAATATTAGGTAAAGAAGGAAACTCATTTTGGCCGTTCCCTGTTTGAGGCCCTTAACCCTGGGAGGATGCACCATGTATCAACTTCCTGACCTGGAAAATACCCCCTCCGGCAAACTTTCTCTAACACACACTCATTCTAACACCATCTACTCGCACATACACACACACACTCACCCATGCACCACTAACCCATACACTAACACACACTCACACTAACCCATACACTAAGAAACACTAACATCATACAATAACTCTTCCACTGTATGTGGACACACACTCATGCTAACATCAAAACTCTAATGGCAGACACTCACACATGCTTACACCATATGCTTAAACACTCATACAGTAACATACACTCATGCTAACAACATATACTCACACATACATACACACGCTCACTCTAAAACCATACAAACCCACTCTAACACCATATGCCTAAATATACACACACACACTCCAACATCATACATGTACACACACATACACTCCAACATCATACACGTGCACACACATACACTCCAACATCATACACCTACACACACATACACTCCAACATCATACACGTACACACACATACACTCCAACATCATACACGTACACACACATACACTCCAACATCATACACGTACACACACATACACTACAACATCATACAAGTACACACACATACACTCCAACATCATACACGTGCACACACATACACTCCAACATCATACACGTGCACACACATACACTCCAACATCATACACATGCACACACATACACTCCAACATCACACACGTACACACACATACACTCCAACATCATACACGTACACACACACATACACTTCAACATCATACACATACACACACATACACTCCAACATCATACACGTACACACACATACACTCCAACATCATACACGTACACACACATACACTCCAACATCATACACGTACACACACATACACTCCAACATCATACACGTACACACACATACACTCCAACATCATACACGTACACACACATACACTCCAACACCATACACGTACACACACATACACTCCAACATCATACACGTGCACACACATACACTCCAACACCATACACGTACACACACATACACTCCAACATCATACACGTACACACACATACACTCCAACATCATACACGTACACACACATACACTCCAACATCATACACATGCACACACATACACTCCAACATCACACACGTACACACACATACACTCCAACATCATACACGTACACACACATACACTCCAACATCATACACGTACACACACATACACTCCAACATCATACACGTACACACACACATACACTTCAACATCATACACATACACACACATACACTCCAACATCATACACATGCACACACATACACTCCAACATCACACACGTACACACACATACACTCCAACATCATACACGTACACACACACATACACTTCAACATCATACACATACACACACATACACTCCAACATCATACACGTACACACACATACACTCCAACATCATACACGTACACACACATACACTCCAACATCATACACGTACACACACATACACTCCAACATCATACACGTACACACACATACACTCCAACATCATACACGTACACACACATACACTCCAACATCATACACGTACACACACATACACTCCAACATCATACACGTACACACACATACACTCCAACATCATACACGTACACACACATACACTCCAACATCATACACGTGCACACACATACACTCCAACACCATACACGTACACACACATACACTCCAACATCATACACGTACACACACATACACTCCAACATCATACACGTACACACACATACACTCCAACATCATACACATGCACACACATACACTCCAACATCACACACGTACACACACATACACTCCAACATCATACACGTACACACACATACACTCCAACATCATACACGTACACACACATACACTCCAACATCATACACGTAGACACACACACATACACTTCAACATCATACACATACACACACATACACTCCAACATCATACACGTACACACACATACACTCCAACATCATACACGTACACACACATACACTCCAACATCATACACGTACACACACATACACTCCAACATCATACACGTGCACACACATACACTCCAACATCATACACGTACACACACATACACTCCAACACCATACACGTACACACACATACACTCCAACGCCATACACGTACACACACATACACTCCAACATCATACACGTACACACACATACACTCCAACACCATACACGTACACACACATACACTCCAACACCATACACGTACACACACATACACTCCAACATCATACACGTGCACACACATACACTCCAACACCATACACGTACACACACATACACTCCAACATCATACACGTACACACACATACACTCCAACATCATACACGTACACACACATACACTCCAACATCATACACGTACACACACATACACTCCAACATCATACACGTACACACACATACACTCCAACATCATACACGTACAAACACATACACTCCAACATCATACACGTACACACACATACACTCCAACATCATACACGTGCACACACATACACTCCAACATCATACACGTACACACACATACACTCCAACATCATACACGTACACACACATACACTCCAACACCATACACGTACACACACATACACTCCATCATACACGTACACACACATACACTCCAACATCATACACGTGCACACGCATACACTCCAACATCATACACGTGCACACACATACACTCCAACATCATACACGTGCACACACATACACTCCAACATCATACATGTACACACACATACACTCCAACATCATACACGTGCACACACATACACTCCAACATCATACACGTACACACACATACACTCCAACATCATACACGTACACACACATACACTCCAACATCATACACGTACACACACATACACTTCAACATCATACACGTACACTCACACTCTTCCCCTCTCCTGTAGTTTTTGGACAAAGAGCTAAAGTAAGAAAAGTCAAAATGAAATTAATTTTAATTCTGACCCAAAGATTTTTCCAGGCCCCCGGAGCGCAAAGGGTTTAGATAATAAAAGAGAGAGTGACAATAACTTTAACGAACGCTGTCACTGTGATCGCTCTGTAGTTGTAAATATAAAATGTAGCGGTAATTATGTTTTTAATTTCTGCTTTATAACTCACTTTATAGGAATTTTAATAACCATCCCCATTGTTAAGTTAATGGGGTTTTGTAGAAATATACGTTGCTGGCGTAAGGAGGTCACACAGCACTGGAGGAAGGTTACATGTGATTAAAACCTACGATGATTACACTTTGTGCGCCTCAGTTATTGTTTGCTAATATTACACATTAGTCTGTAACGGAATCCGGCCCCCAAACTACCGCTTATTAATATTCATTTTACTTCAACTTCTGCTTTTTAGTTATTTTATATATTTTTTCAACTCTTGTATCCATTTAGTGCACATGTTGCCCCTATTTCCCATGATCCCTCGGGGCAGATGGCATCGGAATGCTCCCGTCAGCCCAAACAGGAAGTAGTAAGCCGCTTCCTGTTCTCTCCCTGCATTGTTTTAGCGGACGGCGCACGAGCCTCTAGCGCCAGGGACCGTTTCCAGCCTTGCATGTCCCTCCGTAACGCTATTACCACAAAAAATCGCGAGGCAGCCATTTAATCCATGTGATGGGGCAGCAAGATGGCGGCTCCCGCATAGAGCGCAAGAGAAAAATCCAAATACACCATCAGGAGGTGTGTTTTTGGTAAGGGGTACCAGGGCAGGGCCGGTAAGCGCACCGACTGTACTTAGGAGTCTTCAAAATTTTTGAAACTGGTCAGGCCACCTGTCTCTGTGAAGAATAACTCTCATTAAGGTCAGCCAACCATTGCAAAAGTCTTTTTTTTTTTACAATTGCCCCATGTGTAACCAGCATTTAGTACGACAGCCGGGAATGACGTCACTCTGCAGTGCACAACGTCTGTGAGGGGCAACAAGCACTGGCTATGAAGGACATCCGGGAGGCAAGCAGTGGATGTTGGAAGTACCTGGCGGGAGGGGGAGCAAGAGGGGCCCTTTGTGTCTAATTGCACCAGGGCCCTAAAGGCCTTAATCTCCTCCGCACCACTAGCCCAAGGTTCCCCTCTGATACTCTGACACCGTATGCGGACACACACACACGCTAACACCATACAATAACATGCACCCACATACCAACAGCATGCACTCACACACATTCTAACTCCGTATTCTGGAGTTGGGGTCTCCAGCCCTGTACCCACTACTCTAGGTGAGGTCTGACCAGAGATCTATAAAGAGGTAGAACCAGCTCACCCTTCCTGCTAACTTCATGAAAAACGCTCCGTTGCTATTAATGTAAGCAAAACAAAAACCCGTAAGAATAATAAAAAATGGAATCATTTTTTAAAAGTCTGAAGTTAAGCAAAACGCGCAATGTCCAATATGTCAAAGAAGACAAAGTGACTAAATCTCGTGTTTAGAGAAAAAAAACAGGAGCATCCATTTGTAACAGATGTTTGTCTTGATTTATTGTATCATCTCGGAGGGTTCTGGAGCATGAAATGGAAGAGACTGTTAGTGCTCAGGTAATAAGAGACACCAAGCCGTCATTTTCGGATCACCCAGAAACGCGTCAGGACCAGATGTTCCACCTAAACGGTGCACAGAACGTCCATTGTTATTCCCTCAATTGTTTCAAACACAAAAACAGGAATTGTTGGATCTTTTCTGCTGCTATGGCAACTAAGCAATCATTTCTACTTGGGTCACATGAGAATGGGCTAAAAATAGAGACCAATCGTGAGAAGGGTTTGGATATTCCAAATATATATTCCTAATAATAGAGTTTAATTATTTAAGTATGAGCCAGAAGAATAAGGGGAACAGAACAATTCATGAAGAAGACGATTGCGGGCTTCCTTCCTATGACAATGGCGGTGTCTCAGGGAGAATCGTCAGACTCTCGTTGTTTTTACCCCTGTCTCAGGGTCTCGGGGTGAAGGGGCAGATTCTCAGAGTCTCCACCTTAATGCTTACCACGTATGGGACAGGCTGTGGACATGGTGGAACCAGGATCTCACACGGGGCACACCAGGGTGTCCTATGGCAGCCATCTTTCTAGTGGAAGGCTTGGGTGTTTAGCTATACACTCGGGGATCTCACGCGGGGGCACACCAGGGTGTCGTATGGCAGCCATCTTTCTAGTGGAAGGCTTGGGTGTTTAGTTATACGAGACTTCCATTAGAGGAAAGCCTTGCATGATCGGTCAGCACAGATCGGCTTAAATTAGGTATCGATAAACAGCTTAACCTGTCCTTCAAACAACAGATAGCTTTCTGTGAGTGCTGACGTAGAACGTCCAGACTTATACCACCTAGGGGCCCTTCCACCAAGCCTTGTCCCAACTAGATCCCTCTACACACCAAGACCTCGGAGTAGACCGTCTATTATTACATTGTGCGCCGTGGGCGTCTGGAGGCGTTTGGAGTCGGACCCTCGCCCCCCGAGACCACCAGCTTCCTATCTGCTGTCAAACCCCATATCGGAATAAAGTAGGCAGGCAGCGATATGTAAACGATTGGACGCGTCGAAGCTTTCCAGGACATTCACATAAATATGACTTCAAGCTCCGTCTGGTCTCGGGGTATTTCTGTAATCCTTAGTGGATATGCTTGTCTGCCTCCTTTAACTACGCCGTAGACATTCAGACTGGGATATGAGGCAGCTAACAGGCTATTTCCATGTTCACTGACCCAGGGCAGGCCCGACATCCCTTTGCGTTGTAGGCTAATGGCAGGAGGACCTGCTTTGTTGTACGGGATCAGTCAAGCAGGCGAAAATCCGCTGTAATCATAAGAAAGCGGCACAGAGCGAGGCTCCGTCTCCCACCCGGCGCAGTACATTACCGCGGAAATAATCGCGGCGGGCCATTGCCGTAGAGCGGAAGGCAGGTTTGATCGAGCTAATGGCTCGGAGCCAGGGAAATCAACCTTGTTGGGAAACATTGTTGTCATAAAATGGACAGAATCGGCCAAACAAATTACAGAGAAGCCGCGGTTCACAGACAGCCGGATTCCCGAGGAAACTCGGAGGTTCTCGGCTGGCGGCGGAGAACATAATTCAGATCTGTTTGCTTGCCGTCGGACTCAGGTGATTTCTGGCACTCTGGCTGGTGAGGACTACAACTCCTATGATCCTCAGTCAGCCAGTCATCAGGATTACACGAATTTATAGTTTTACACTGACTTTATTCCCTTAAACGTTTGTCGTTTGCATTAAGAAGTTTCGTTATAATCAGAAAGAAAATATCTATGTAACACTTTTATAACTAAATTCAGGGTTCGCAGCATCATCTATCGTCGTGCTGGAAATAGTTATTTAATCATGTCGAATTTGGCCACTTCCATTTTTGCCAGGAACTCTTAAATGTCATGTGACGCAAAAGCAAGCTGTTGCCATAGAAACCGTAAAAAGGCTTCTTAAATGGAATTTTTATTGCGCTTTACCATTAGCACCTAAGCCCAAACAGGCTGATCTTACAACAACCATGCACGAGGGGCACTTCCCAGGCGAATCACCACTAAATGGGACTACATATAAAAAAAGTGGGTTTTGGGGCAGGAAGACGAAGCTCGACAGGCCAAGAAATAGCCGCGACTTTTTGTAGCGCTAAACATCGCAGCCTATAGGAGAATGGCTAACTGCTTCCGAAACCTACGAGTGGTCATCCATGGTCCAGGAGGTCTCCTTCCCACCGACCATCAGCCAGCTTTCGAGAACGGACATTTTTATTATTTCTGTAAAACATTTCCTATTACCTCCCATTTAACGTTACTGGTGAGATTTTTAGGGAGGCGGGAGGAGAACAGGAAGGAGAACTCGTCGTCCCTGCAGGCGATCCCCGGCGTGGGGCAGAACATCTCGGCAGCAGACCACCTCTGCAGATAAATATTTGCTTTCTCCCGGAGCTGAGAAACTCGAAGCCGGCAATTAATTCCTTGCCAAGTTTGAAATATGTTCTTCCTCCATCTCTGCTCCGGCTCCCCGCTCTTTCCTTGGGCTGGAGAAATTTGTCTGTTTGAGCGATGTCTGCTGACAACCTAAACAGCTAAAAATGACATGTCAATAGGGCCACAATTAAGGGAATCGAGTCGGTTTAGGCCCCGGGGATGGATATTTATCTGAAATCAATGCCCAAATAAGCGGAGGAAGAGAACACGCCTGCTCTTTTCTAGGAGTTTCTGGGCTGCTTTACATCGTCGGAGGCTACATGATGTTAGCTATAAGAATTGCATTAAAAGATTGGAAACTTTTAACCCTTTTGACACCCCCAGCATATACTATTCAAGTATATATAAGTATTGGGGGTTCCGTCACACTATATGGTCATATATTGCTTCGCCCCCCCCACTACGTCCAAGTACCCCAAGTTTGGCGAGTCCTGTCTATTTTTTCGTGGCTATTTTACTTACCAAGGAGCTGAATCAGTGGGACAGTCCTGCTTTTTAACCCGCTGAGACTCTCTTGCAACCCGAACCCTTCTGGTACCAGGTGTCCACTACATTCCGGCATGTAAATAGTTAATCCAATGAACTCATCTTGACTTGACAGGTCAAGATTATTTACAGGGACCCAGTAAGCGGCTACTAGACAAACGCTAACATTTAAAATATAGTTTATTTGGCTTCAATTTGCCACGTGATTTGCCCCTGGCCTGGGCTGATGGATAGTGCACTCTCCTGATCTGCCGCTCCATGGGGGAAATGCTCATCCCCACACTGCGGGAGCACAAAAACATGAAATGCGGCCCGCGCATATCCAGCCGTCGGCCATGCTTACGTCATCAGGCAGCCACTGGTGACCAGCGCGTTTCAGTCATGGAGACTAAGTCTGGAAAGCACTTGCTTGTCTGCTGGCTGCTTTATTAATCCCCACCGGACACTGGTAGACCAGCAAGCAACGCAAGCCGCAGGGACTGCTCCTTACTCACCAATGATGCACATGGCAGCATTACAAACACGCGTGACAGTAAAGCCAGTAACGAAGGGTTAGGTGTAAGAGTCACTACTACTAAAACAAAATAGTAACTCCATAGCTCCCAACATTCCTGATTTAGTCGGGCGAGTCTTGACAACTGGGCTTGTGTCCCATTTGTTGGGATTGCTGGCATCGTAGCAGGCACAGTACCCAAAAATCCATTGCTGACAGAGTTGACGTCAGACATGCCCAAGGTCCGGCCACTGCATCCATCATCCAATGGGAACAGTGGATGCCGGCCAGTGATAATAGCTAATAATTTATTTGTGATAAATAGCAATTGACACATTTCAGGTTTTTCTTGGTCCTTAATATTATACCCGTGACTTACTCATCATATATATTATTTTTTTTCAATTCTGCAAAATTGAGACTTTTCTGCTTAAAACTGGGCATGCAAAGTATAGAATCTGGGAAGAGTGGCAGATCGGAGTTTTTTCCTTAAAGGAGCTGTTTTACAAAGGGGGGACCTCCTAAAATATCCCCAGATAAGTTCCGTCTAGAAAGACCAGGTAGAGAGAAGTAAAAGAAAGATTTCTCTAATTTTGTTATCCTCTTAAAAACGGTGTTTAAAAGTAAAATGAAATAGCACAGTTGCCTAGAAACAGAGTGCTGTCATTCATCCAAACCCCTCCCCTTTGTACTAATCACAGCAGTCTGACCACCCATAGCTCCTCACACCCGTCGCTTCAAAGCTTTACGGATCCGCGTTTACACAGTGATGGCCGGTGAGTGTGACTGAGCGAGGTGTTCTGCGTGATAGGTGTGATGAGAGTGTTTGGAAGAGCTTAAGGTCAGGGATGGCACGCTAAGCAGTGAAGACGCACGTGATTCAGAGGTCCAGCTGAAATACACCAAAACGGTATGTTATACTAAAAAGTAATACGCTTATTTAAGATGCTTTCCATATTAGTACATAATACCGTATTTGCCCGAATATAGGCCGCACTCCCCCCCCCCCACTTTAAGTCTTTAAAGTGGGGGTGCGGCCTATAATCGGGGTTTGGCGCAGGAATGCGCAATTCATATCGCCTGACGCCCGGGACATGCAGTTCTGGGCGCCGGGCAGGCAGCAGGGTTAGGATACAGATCCTCCGCAGCGCTGCAGGGTGCCGGCAGCGATGCGCTTTAATCTCCCTTGCCGGCACTTCCCACAGCGGAAGTTGTCTAAGCGTATTGCGCAGATGTCCCCCGCCGGGAGTCTGCATTGGTGAGTCTGGGGGGGCATATCTAGGGGGCAGAGTGGCAGCAAATCTGGGGTGGGCAGATTGGCAGCATATCTTTTCCACTAAATTGTTTTTTTTTTTCTAAGAATCTACATTTTTCTTTAAAAAAGCACCTAACTTTCAGGGTGCGGCCTATAATCGAGCCAATACGGTAATATAAAAATCTACTGATGGTCAGCTTTTCTGAGTACTTTTCTGCCCTCCTGTACTCAGGTGTCCTGATGGTGCCGTGGAGCCGCTGGCCAGAAATTACAGAGATCCGTGGCTACCGATCTACCGTAAAAGCCGACACGGGCCACCGCTATGTAAGAAGCGGAAGCGGTCGGTAAATCACCTCTCGTCTCTGCCTCCATGATGGATTCCCGTCCGACGGGTGATGTGAAAGTGATGAAAAGAATACTGAAACCTTCTCAACACACGGCTGACTCTCGGCCCTGCTCGATAATCCCTCGGATTTATGGCTCCCGATTAGCAGGGAGGAGGGAGAGCCGCGAAGAACGGAGTTTATTTAATACAGACTACATTAACGGGGCATAAATTTGTCTCCTTAAATGAGAAGGCAGCAGACTCATCCTCTGCCGAATAAAACGGCGCGCGGCTAATCATTTTTACTCTGCCCCCCTGTCCACTTACGGAGACGGATGCGCCCCTTCCATAGAGGTGAGACGGATTCCGGGCACCTGGGGCACCGTACGGACCTGCGCGTGCCAAAAGCAAAGGGACTCTAATAGTTCTCTAATACACACCGTTGGTTCCTGACTGCAAATTTGGAATAAAACCCACCATTTGTATGCATTATATTTTACTCCAGCAGGATGGGGTTAATATTTCTTTAAGTGATTTAATGATAAGTTTTCTACAAAAATGCCCCCTTTAGTATCATTTGGTAACAATGTTGAGTGCAGACGGGGCTAGAACATTAATAAGAGAAATGGAGCCCCTTAATTATAAAGAAAGGATGGAGATCGGGAATGTGTTTATGCTAGAAAGGGTATATGATGTCATTATACAAATACATACGGGGGGCAATATCAGCCGCTCTATGGTGATTTGTTCTTTAAAAGGACTGAGCAAAGGGCAAGAGGCCGTCCATTCAGATCTGAAGAAAATAATTTTCACTTAAAGCTGCGAAAAGGGTTCTTTACAGTAAGAGCAGTAAAGATAACAAATCCACTCCCCACAGAGACTGCACTACCAGATACAATAGATGCCTTTAAATATGAGCCGGAGAGTATATAATATATAATATGAGGAATATACAGGGATATAACGGGTTATAAGGATGGGATTAGTTATACGGGCCGGAGAGTATATAATATATAATATGAGGAATATACAGGATATAACCGGTTATAAGGACGGGATTAGTTATACGGCTGGAGAGTATATAATATATAATATGAGGAATATACAGGATATAACGGGTTATAAGGACTGGATTAGTTATACGGCCGGAGAGTATATAATATATAATATGAGGAATATACAGGGATATAACGGGTTATAAGGACTGGATTAGTTATACGGCCGGAGAGTATATAATATATAATATGAGGAATATACAGGGATATAAGGGATTATACGGACAGGATTAGTTATACGGCCGGAGAGTATATAATATATAATATGAGGAATATACAGGATATAACGGGTTATAAGGACGGGATTAGTTATACGGCCGGAGAGTATATAATATATAATATGAGGAATATACAGGATATAACGGGTTATAAGGACGGGATTAGTTATACGGGGGAGAGTATATAATATGTAATATGAGGAATATACAGGATATAACGGGTTATAAGGAGGGGATTAGTTATACGGCCGGAGAGTATATAATATATAATATGAGGAATATACAGGGATATAACGGGTTATAAGGATGGGATTAGTTATACGGGCCAGAGAGTATATAATATATAATATGAGGAATATACAGGATATAACGGGTTATAAGGATGGGATTAGTTATACGGCCAGAGAGTATATAATATATAATATGAGGAATATACAGGGATATAACGGGTTATAAGGACGGGATTAGTTATACGGGGGGGAGAGTATATAATATATAATATGAGGAATATACAGGGATATAACGGGTTATAAGGACGGGATTAGTTATACGGCCGCAGAGTATATAATATATAATATGAGGAATATACAGGGGTATAACGGGTTATAAGGACAGGATTAGTTATACGGGGGGAGAGTATCTAATATATAATATGAGGAATATACAGGATATAACAGGGTATAAGGACGGGATTAGTTATTCGGCAGGAGAGTATATAATATATAATATGAGGAATATACAGGGATATAACGGGTTATAAGGACGGGATTAGTTATACGGGGGAGAGTATATAATATATAATATGAGGAATATACAGGATATAACGGGATATAAGGACGGGATTAGTTATACAGCCGGAGAGTATATAATATATAATATGAGGAATATACAGGATATAACGGGTTATAAGGACGGGATTAGTTATACGGGGGGAGAGTATATAATATATAATATGAGGAATATACAGGGATATAACGGGTTATAAGGACGGGATTAGTTATACGGCCGGAGAGTATATAATATATAATATGAGGAATATACAGGGATATAACGGGTTATAAGGACGGGATTAGTTATACGGGGGGAGAGTATATAATATATAATATGAGGAATATACAGGATATAACGGGTTGTAAGGACGGGATTAGTTATACGGCCGGAGAGTATATAATATATAATATGAGGAATATACAGGGATATAACGGGTTATAAGGACGGGATTAGTTATACGGGGGAGAGTATATAATATATAATATGAGGAATATACAGCATATAACGGGTTATAAGGACGGGATTAGTTATACGGGGGGGGGAGTATATAATATATAATATAAGGAATATACAGGATATAACGGGTTATAAGGACGGGATTAGTTATACGGTTGGAGAGTATATAATATATAATATGAGTAATATACAGGATATAACGGGTTATAAGGACGGGATTAGTTATACGGCCGGAGAGTATATAATATATAATATGAGGAATATACAGGGATATAACGGGTTATAAGGACGGGATTAGTTATACGGAGAGTATATATAATATGTAGAGATATAAAACAGGCACCACTCTCAGCCAGCAGGGTGATAGGAGTTACTTTAGCTATCAGAATTATTATGTTTGCCAATATGTACGCTCTGTCTCGCTGTTCTCATATAGATTCATTTCCACCGTGGGTAGAATAAAACGTCGACACTGAAATACCTTTTTTCATATCACTTTTAACAGGCGCTGCTTTGATAACAGTAATTTAGCAAAAGTGGATGACAAGAGAAAACGTTCTATCGCTCAATAGGTTTTTAATAAGCGTCCTCTGAGAGCTGCAAAGAAGTCAGAACAATTGCTTTTGTCACCCTGATAACACGCGGCATCGCGCAAGCATTTAATCGTTTCTCAGGGTTGGAGATGTACTAACGCCGGACCGTACCGAGCAGCACTTTCTCAGCGGGATTTATAACGCTTGGCAGAAAAGAAACGCGCTATGATTTTTATTCTATAATCTGCCCGGGTGAATGTGGTGCTGGGGCTTTATTCACTAAACCCATAGAAGTGATGGGGTCATCGGCATTCAGGGCAGGGTAACCCAATGCCCGCGTTTTCAGGGGCCAGTTTCCTGATCAAGGCTAATATTACATCATCATGATCCCCAATCTACTAAACACCCCGACTCCTTATCATACTGCCTGTGGGGAACAATAGAATGGCTCAGTCTTAATCACCCAGCTAGACACTCTGTCTAATGAAAGTCTATGGAGGAAAGGACTTCATTAGCATTGCCATAAAGCATCAGCTCAGTGTAGTGTTTGAGCCGGGAAAAATATCACATGACTGACAGCAACGGCGGCTCCAGGTCTTCAGTATACTCCACAATGCCCACAATGTGTGGCATTAGGGGAGGAAAGAAGGGGCATCAAGGGATGAAAGAGGGGCATCAGGGGAGGAGAGAGGCACAGAGGTCGGGGAGAGGGGCATTAAGAAGGTCATCAGGTGAATTATGAGGGGCATTAGGGGAGAAGGAAGGGCATGGATGTTACACTGCGCAGGGTATGAATTCCATCTGACGGCTAAACTCGTACATTCAGTATAATAATCATCTGCAAACGTTTTTTTCATTAGATTATAGAATTTTCGGCTCGTTTGCTCTAAATAATTAGCAAAGCCCAGGGCGAGTAACTAATCGATATTCATAAAGGAATGCGCTGAATGACGCTTCGTGTATGTGTGTGCATGCGCGGGTACAGAACACGGGGAGGGAAAAGCAGCTGTTCCATAATCACTCCTAAGAGAACTGTGCCCCGGTGGAGGGTCTGAACGCAACACACGACCTCTAACTAAGAACTTGGTAATCTAAGTCTTGCCTAAAGAGCTTGCAATCAAAGAAACCCAAAACCCTTTCGGCGGATCGGCCCCATTTAATCTGCCCGTTCATTTGGCTGTAAAGACTCAAACCTTAATCAGTCGCTGGTCTCGTCTTAGATTCAGGAGCCGTATGTCTACCCCATGCATGTATAATACCCTCACTGTAACACTTCTGCTGGGAGGCTGTTCCACGTATCTATCACCAATGTATCCACGGAGAAATAGGATAAACACAAAGATTCGGATCTCGCTTCCTACAGCTTTGACAGACACTGAATGAATTAACAAAAAAAAAACACTAAGGTAAGCAGGACATGTCAAAAGAAAGCGGAAGGGGGGGGTCTTAAAATAAAAATGCCTGACTCGGCAGAAGAAAAATCCCCAAAGTTTCAGCTATAAAAGTTCCTTCATTGCCTTCAAATTCCCCAAGAGGGGCTTCGGCGGTGATTCCCAGAATCCGCAGACCAGCAGAAGCAGGTTACCGCTGGCAGGTCTAATGAAGTTAGCAGCGGCAAACGATTAGGTTAGAGGATCCTCGGGGAGCCGCCGACCAGCTGATGGAGTTGAAAGCAAACGGCGACTCGATTGCATTTCATTTCAATTTTGGTGACGGCCGTCGGGATGCGAGCCGGACCTCGACACTCGTGTATCTTCTCGGAGAGCTGTGTGATCTGCGGCCCCCTCCCGGCCCCCCGGGCCTATAACTCAGTCTGTAAAAGGATTAACTGCGGCCAGGCAGCGCCGGAGCCCTAATCCCAGCATCTTCGCTGATTTAATGGCCGGATACGTTCGTGTTATTGCCGGCTCAGTTACGTTAATGAAGCGCGACCCCCCGGCGTCCCGGTTTATTGCATGTCTTGTCCTGAATTGTACCGGGACCCCCGGTGCCCCTCGGTTATAGGAACCGGTAGAATATTCCTGCTGATTGGAACGTTTCATTAATTGCTCTGGCGATAAAACCACTTTTCTAGAATTGTGATCATTCTGTGCAAAAAAAGGATATAATCCGGGTTTTCCCGGCACCTCTGGCACACCGGGGCAAATGCCTGGCCGCCGGCCGTCAGCGGCACTCACTTGCCTGATGTGTGGCTCCAGCGGCTGATCGAGCGAGGGAAATGCCCGGCCGCTACGTTCGCATCTGTGCTTTCCTAAAGCACCACCCCATCAGCACCATGGTCTGCCGTGATAGACGAGTCCGTCACCTCTCAATGTTGGGCTTTTTAAGGTTTGAGTCTTTACAGCAGGAGAAACGGGTGACTGGACGGGGGCCGAATGGGGCCGATCTGATGGCAGGTTGTGGATTTCTATGAACTCCTTCTGTAGTGTAAATCTTATCTCTGATTTGGCCAAAGTGCCCAATAAGAAGCGTCATTCATTCCAATTGCCCAATAGGACCTGCCACCCTAAACCAGAATACATCTGGAGGTGATAAAGGAACCCCGTGGCCGGGCACCGAGCGCCTCCCTGAATTGGGCCACTCCAGCCATTATATCCACTTTCATGCATATGGTAGCTGTGTGGCCCCTTTAAATTTCCTTTTGTCTGCAGAATCCCCCCACGTACCCCTTTCTACGCCTGCCCGGCACGCGATACACTCCAGTCGGCTCCACTGGCTCTCCGAAGGTTGGTGGCCGGGATCACACATGGTCTGGACCCCCCCTGTTCACGCGTGGAAAGCGCTCCCATAGAGTTCAACAATTTCATTGTTTCAAGCAGTGGAGCCAAAATGGGGCCGTAGAGGGGGCTTGTGATGCAGGGTTAGAGCTGCAGCTTCTCCTAAAGTAAAAACGGAGCCCAATTTTCAGGCAACGTCCCTCGGCCCTGCTGCCCCTCAATCATCAGGTGGATTCCGTGTGATGTTTTGAATCTGGAATATGATGTCATAGCTCAGCTGGGGAGGTCAAGCATCACAGAGCTCCGGGAACAAGTCCGTCCCCAATAATATATATAAATTCTATCAATTTCTATCCAAAACACAATTACAGCAAGTTACGGCCTAGAAAGCCTATAGAAGGAGCACAGAAAGGACCCAGTCACAGAAACACTGCCTAAAGTCCTTATAATGTAGACTGCGTGGGGATCTGAAAACGCATATGGACCTGCCTGACACATCTGCCTATACCCACTCCCTTAATGAAGGCGTCCAGCGATAACAGGGCGAGAACTCATACAAGGTGCTAAAATGCAACAAATATTTTAATCCGCCGTCCAGCTGAGATGTTTATTAATTCGTCTGAATGAGAGAGCGGGAGAGCAGCGGGAAGTTCAAAGGTCACCAATAGATTGTAACGCTGACACAGATACACGGTGACCGCGATCAATACATCTGAGCCGCCGGAGCGATGCGTTCGGTAACGATATACGCCACTTAACCCCCGCGTGGCTGGGGTGGGTGTGAGCGACATACTCCAATATTATCCGAGGTAAAGTCCCTTACGCAAAAAAAGCATTTCATGCAAATCCCCCTCCGTTTCCCATGATCCCTCAGTGCAGAGGGCATCAGAATCCTCCCCAGCAGGAAGTCGTAAGCCACTTCCTGTTCTCTCCCTGCGTTGTTTTAGCAAAACATGAGGCAAATTTCCCCGGCATGAGGGGACCAACAACCCCCAGACATAGGTGGAATAAAACTGATATGATGATGATGGAGACTTTTCCTCTCAGCTCAGGAAAGCTAAAACTTGAGTTCCTCCCAACTAGGACAGGCTGTTAAGTGGCTGTCTGGTCTTGGTTGAGCGTCTTGCATGACTGCTGAGGCCTAGAGCATCCATACAGCTATCAGCAGAATAACTTTACTCTTCCCCAATAAGACACCGGACATGGGGGTAAGATCTCGGCCACAGCTTTATGGAACATGTATTCTCCGCCATGCCAGCTCAGGGACATTAACCACCTGCCGGCTGACGGCTGATTTAGCAGATCAGGCAGTTACATCCAACGAATACACCAAGAGCTTTAAACCAATCATCAGCTCGGCCCGGTCTCTCCCGATTTCCGCAGTTGCAGATATTAGTCTTTTTAGCGATCCATTCCGAGCGGGAGGGAACGTTCCGGATCTTCTCCCTGCCTGATCCAGGTTGGACAGGAAGTAAGAAATCGCCGCCTCTGCTTAAATACCGGCTTGATACAAAGTCGTAAACAGGACCAATGAATGAAAGCGACACAAAGCGTTACTGCATAGGCCGGCAGTCATTTCCCCCTTCCCCGTTGGTTTGGGGGGGGGCATTTCCTTTGCATGCCCTTTTAAATCCCCCCTCAAAACCCACTTCAGCTTGGAGACTGTTCCACTTATCTCCCACCCTTCCAAAACTTCTCTGTTGCACGACGTACGTCTCTGGAACACAAGGAGATACTCAAGTTCTTTTAACCCCTTCCATGCTATGGTATGCATAGGGTTAAATTGCCCCCTGGGGTAGGTAGTTGATACATGCAGCTCCTCTCCAGGAAGTTTTTCCAACAATATTTTTTTCTTTTAAATGGTTTATTGAAATTCAATCAAGTAACATGGGGGGGTTAGCACAGGTGTAATCCGCTCGCTCTGCGGCCCCTCGCGGCCCCTTTCGTCCTGTTTGGAGCCGGGTTATAATTTTTGTTCTGTTTTTATGTCCGCTGCTGATTTTACTTTCTGTAAATCCCTCGTCCGTTACGAGCGTTTCTGGGAAGCCGTATATTTCCTCCCCGCTCTGCTCCGCGCCGTTTGCGGATCTCTTTTTACGGCGCTCCTCCGGCCGGGTTGATGAAGCGACTGACCTAATCACAACCTATTAATTAGGGCCGTAAATCCCGCCGGCGCTCCGCTTGCAGCGCACTGAATCGCCGGGTTACTCCAGAATTCCAAGAACTTTAAATCTCGCCGTTGTAATAGCGACCAGTCCCTCTTTCGGGACACTCGGCGGCTGCCGTGACCTTGGACTGATTATATATTCAGCTTCCTGATTTTTCTGTTCCGGTGGCTATTATAAAAATGATGATTTTTAGCATTTTTTTGTCTTTTGTTATCTTTCGGATCTGGTTTGAGGAGTTTAACCCCTTTTCTTGCTGCTTTTTATTAGAAGTAAATATAATTTTATGATGTTAGAGTTCAGCAAAATGGGAAATCCGTACATGAAATAGAATGTATCATTAAACCACGAGCAGGCCCTGTCAGTGGCGTAACTACAGGGGTCGCAACTGCGATGGGACCGCATCTCTAAGGGGTCCGGGCGGCCCCCTCCCTGCACGACAAGGGCCTGTAGCTTACCTCTATGGCACTCGCATAAACTGGCAGTTAAGCCGGCCCCTGTATAATGTATAGATAAATCAGAGAGCCGGCCCCTGTATAATGTATAGATAAATCAGCGAGCTGGCCCCCTGTATAATGTATAGATAAATCAGTGACCGGCCCCCTGTATAATGTATAGATAAATCAGAGAGCCGGCCCCTGTATAATGTATAGATAAATCAGTGACCGGCCCCCTGTATAATGTATAGATAAATCAGTGACCGGCCCCCTGTATAATGTATAGATAAATCAGCGAGCCGGCCCCTGTATAATGTATAGATAAATCAGAGAGCCGGCCCCTGTATAATGTATAGATAAATCAGTGAGCCGGCCCCCTGTATAATGTATAGATAAATCAGCGAGCCGGCCCCCTGGATAATGTATAGATAAATCAGTGAGATGCCCTGTATAATGTATAGATAAATCAGCGAGCCGGCCCCCTGTATAATGTATAGATAAATCAGTGACCGGCCCCTGTATAATGTATAGATAAATCAGTGACCGGCCCCCTGTATAATGTATAGATAAATCAGTGACCGGCCCCTGTATAATGTATAGATAAATCAGTCACTGGCCCCTGTATAATGTATAGATAAATCAGTGACCGGTCCCCTGTATAATGTATAGATAAATCAGTGACCGGCCCCCTGTATAATGTATAGATAAATCAGTGAGCCGGCCCCTGTATAATGTATAGATAAATCAGCGAGCCGGCCCCTGTATAATGTATAGATAAATCAGTGACCGGCCCCCTGTATAATGTATAGATAAATCAGTGAGCCGGCCCCCTGTATAATGTATAGATAAATCAGTGACCGGCCCCCTGTATAATGTATAGATAAATCAGTGAGCCGGCCCCCTGTATAATGTATAGATAAATCAGCGAGCCGGCCCCCTGGATAATGTATAGATAAATCAGTGAGATGCCCTGTATAATGTATAGATCAGTGACCGGCCCCCTGTATAATGTATAGATAAATCAGCGACCGGCCCCTGTATAATGTATAGATAAATCAGTGAGATGCCCTGTATAATGTATAGATAAATCAGTGACCGGCCCCCTGTATAATGTATAGATAAATCAGCGACCGGCCCCTGTATAATGTATAGATAAATCAGTGAGATGCCCTGTATAATGTATAGTTAAATCTGTGACACAAACTGCTCATTTGCAAGCCGCAGTTTGGAGAATCATCGGGGGGGGGGGTTCGGGTCTCTTAAGGGGCTCCGCAGATTCCTGCATTAGGGGCCCCGGGCCGCGCGGAGGGGTTAACCAGTTTAGAGTTTTTCTGTCATTTAGTGACGTTTCTTATTATTATTATAATTATTATTATTATTTCGCGGATAAAGAATGAAAGCACTGCAGACGCCGGCTGTCCCTTTAAGTTATGGGTTTAGCCATTTAATTCCAGATCCGGCTCAGTCGAATCCAGAAAGCTGGCAGCTATGAAGTGTTAGTCAAAGGGTTAACGAAATATCCCCAGAATTCCATGTAGAATTAGGGGGTAACAGGCGAGATCCCGGCTCGGGGCGTAGAGTGGGGCATCCGTGGCACCGCCGCTGGGCAGAGAGGCTAATTGGATGATACTGAGCGGGAGCCGCTCTGCGTGATCTCTATGGCGTGTGGCTAGCGCAGGCCTGTGGCTACCAGGCTTTTAGCCGAGACCCCGGCAGTGTGGTGGCTGAAGTCTGCAGTCTCAGAAAACTGCACCGCGTGTGAAATCTATTACCCCCGGCCCATCCACGCCGGCTGCCACAAACTCCAATCACCCGCGGCGTCTGCTCACAGCTACCGAGCCGAAACGCGAGCCGATAAGCTTGGGTTACAGAATGAATAATTCATTCGCGTTTCTGTGATCGAGAGATGACATCATTGACTTTCGTCGGTGAGCCTCTGGTGCAAATCGTTACATTACGGGCAGTTAGCGTGAGCTTTCTGTTGGTTTCCATGACGATTGCTCATTTGGAACTTTGCCCCTGACTCTGTGTTTATAAACGTTACTAGTGTTCTATGAGAATTTCCGTAGGATGAGGATGCGCACGGAACCAGCACAGGCGCGCACGGAACCAGCACAGGCGCGCACGGAACATTACCACCTGCCCGTACGGCAAGCTGCAGACGCTGAAAGTATGGATTTATATAAAAGATCAAATACTCATTATATTTACATACTCCCCAACTTCTACCCCTGGCCAATGAGGACGCTATGGGGGCGGGGCATGGGAGGTACAGTGTCGCTCAAACTGGCAGCGCATGCGCAGTATGCATTTTCCGGAGGTGGTGCTCGGCGGGACGGAGTGGCAAAATCGGGACTGTCCAGCATAAAGTGAGACAGTTGGGAGGCATATATTTAATTTCATACAATAGTGATTTTTATTTCTAGGGAGGGATACCTCATAAAAAGAGGAGAGATAGAACTACAAGGAATTATTGAAAGTTAACAGGGACTGATAATGTGGGAAAAGAGTAGTAGATGCCAAGAAGAGACTCCCAGTGAGTGTCCCACAGCCAAACACAGTAAAGGAATTCATGAAATGTAAAACTTTATGGGGACAGCAAGATGGCCGCTCCCCTACGCAGCAGGACATGAGAAGATTGTTATATATACCGCCCAGCTTCTACCCCTGACGAATCAGAATGCAGGGGGGTGGAGCTTTGGAAGTAGAATGTCACTCAAACCAGAAGTCCTACTGTTGGGACTGTCCGGTAGAAAGCGGGACAGTTGGGAGGCATGAGGATATAAAAACATGCTTAATATATTCAGGTGTCGGGGTAACAGTACAAAGAGTTAATACAATTTGACGGTCAGCCTCCTTTTTGATGACTTCTCTCTGCCTTTTGTGTTATATGAGGGAGGCCGCTGGCTGAGCGGGAGACTTGTAGGTCGTGGTGGAGGCCGAGCAGCTGACCCGGTACAGATGGGCGAAGCCTAAACAAACGAGGGCCGTCTCCTCCGCACGCGGCATCTGCCTGCTCTGCACTCTGCGGCTGCCAGACGTCCCCGGCTGCTCTCTGCCACAGAAACGCTTCTGAAACGAGTCTGAAAGCAGAAGCCGAGATCACCGACCTGTACCTGCATCCCCGACCTTTACCTGCATCCCCTACCTTCGTCTGCATCCCTGACCCTTACCTGCATCCCTGACCCTTACCTGCATCCCTGACCCTTACCTGCATCCCGACCTTTACCTGCATCCCCGACCTTTACCTGCATCCCCGACCTTCACCTGCATCCCGACCTTCACCTGCATCCCGACCTTCACCTGCATCCCCGACCTTCACCTGCATCCCGACCTTCACCTGCATCCCCGACCTTTACCTGCATCCCGACCTTTACCTGCATCCCCGACCTTTACCTGCATCCCGACCCTTACCTGCATCCCCGACCTTCACCTGCATCCCCGACCTTTACCTGCATCCCTGACCTTCACCTGCATCCCGACCTTCACCTGCATCCCGACCTTTACCTGCATCCCCGACCTTTACCTGCATCCCGACCTTTACCCGCATCCCGACCTTGACCCGCATCCCCGACCTTCAGCTGCATCCCGACCTTTACCTGCATCCCCGACCTTTACCTGCATCCCGACCTTTACCTGCATCCCCAACCTTTACCTGCATCCTGACCTTTACCTACATCCCTGACCTTTACCTGCATCCACGACCTTTACCTGCATCCCCGACCTTTACCTGCATCCCGACCTTCACCTGCATCCAGACTGTGTGACCCTGAGAATCTGCCACTTCACCCTGAGAATGGGGTAAAAGGTCTGAGAATCTGCCACTTCACCCTGAGAATGGGGGTAAACGCCCTTAGAATCTACCAATTCACCCTCAAGACCCTGAAACTGGGGTAAAAGCCCTGAGAATCTGCCCCGTTCACCTGTTCTGTATCCACTGGCTATAAGTTTAGGGTTTGACGGATTCCGTTTCACTTCATATCATTAAAATAAACCGAGCTAAAAACTCTCTGCGCTGTTAATAGCGGGAGCTTTCGTCCACCAATAACCCAGCGCGGGGGGGGGGAGATCACGGCCGGTGGGCGCTGCGACCGGACGCTCGGTGTCAACAACGCACAAAGCAGCTTATTAGTCCGATCTCCCGGCCGTTATTAAAGGATATATATCACGTCCTATTTATCCGCCGCTCCTCCGTATCCGCGGTAATGAGGTGAGAATCCCGTGACAAGATTCTATATCATCAAAATGATATTAGTATTAAATAGTCAATCAAATAATTCAAAGCGTTCGCCGTGGCGACGGGGACATCAATTTCTTTTATTCCTCCCTTTAAATAATAATAATAAAAAAAAAATGAAGTCGATTCGTCCGGGTTATTCTCCGAACGTCGCCCCACCTCAACCTCTCCTCGTCGTGCTTGATTTTTTTTTTTTGGCCATTAGCGCTTCTTCTCGTCTCCGCGACACTTACCTTTTTATAATGAAATTATCAGAAATAATGGGAAGTCTCGGGCAGAATGCTGAGACTCCAAAAATCTAATGCGGCATGGATATGAATTTTGATAGCTAGTCAATACCTCCGCCTGTTTCAATTAAAAAAGAGGAGAATAAATTGGGGAGCGACGGGCAGGATTTCAGAGCCCATAAAACGGCAGACAGAGGGAGCGAGCGGGCGGACTGACGGACGGCTGACCGACGTTACCTGGGCTTTATTGGCCTGGTTGGGTCCCTCGCCGATACCCCGATATTGGCATACGGTCCGTTAGTTCAGCCCCCCCCTCTTTTTTCGGAGTCTGCGAGAGGACCGCGAGGGGTTAATTAAAACCGTTATGGCGTCTCTGGTAGAGCGGCCCTCGGGTTTGATGTTGGCCACTAATATCGACCTTTGGGGTTAAAATCAGAAGGACGCAGCGGGAGGATGGGGTCCAAAATGTGGCCCTTGACCATGACTTGACCGAGTTTGGTGGCAGCCTGTGGCAGAGCCAGCATTATCCAATCACTTTCCTGTCCTGAAGTTCTCTGACGTCTCTTCCCCCCAGAGGGACCCCGGGATCCCCTCAGTCGTACGCTGGTCTACACCCCCATATCTTCTTAAACACGGGCAACCCGGAAGAAAAATGACGCGCCATGACAGCCTGAAAATGGCTTACCTGCCTCCCCAACGCTTACAATGGGGGGGAATAATCATGCAGATCCTGTGAACAGGATAGGGAGAAATGGGTGATTTCGTTCCTTTTTGGATATAATTTGGTTCATTTTTCTTATATTATAATGCAATCATTTTGCTCCATGCCTTTATGTCGGGTCTACAGCGGCCTCATCGTCGGAGTAAGCTGCGCGTGTCAGGCCCATGGTCAGCGGTACAAGGACAAGCCGGACGCTGAGGTGTCTCGACTTCCATAATCGGTGTCTGCGATGATAAGCAGGCAAAGGCCGCTCTAGACGTCTTGTAAGCATCTTGAGGAGTATCAGGTGCGCAATCAGGTGTCATCAGACTCGCTCGTGACTGCGTTCTCCATGCGCGGCCCTTTCTGACGACCTCCTTATCAGAACCCGGAGTTACGTTTCCAATAAAGTGCATGAGGTTTTGCTGACTCTCTGCCCCCGACCCGGCCGTGTTGTGTCTAGACCGTTAAACGCGGTCACGGAAGATACTGAGTGCCTCGACTTACAAAGCCAGGGATTCAATCAGACTCCTCTGCTTTATTCAATGTGCACTGTAGCGGATCCTATATATATACAATATATAACATATAATATAACATAATATATATAACATATAATATAACATATATAATATATAACATATAATATAACATATATAATATATATAACATATAATATAACATATATAATATATAACATATAATATAACATATATAATATATAGCATATAATATAACATATATAATATATATAACATATAACATATAATATATATAACATATAATATAACATATACGATAATAATTATAACATATGTAACATAACATATATAATATATAACATATATAACATATATAACAAAACATATAACATACCATATACAATATATAACATATAATATAACATAATATATATAACATATAATATAACATATATAATATATAACATATAATATAACATACAATATATATAACATATGTAACATAACATATATAATATATAACATATATAACAAAACATATAACATACCATAAATAATATATAACATAACATAAAATATATGTAACATATAATATAAAATGTAATATAACATATATAATATATAACATAGCATACATAACATAACATAGCATATATAATATATAACATATAATAAGCTTGTGAGCAGGGCTCTCTCCACCGAATGTCATGGTTTGTCTTAGTCTGTATTAAGCGTGTAAACTGTTGGCGCTATATAAATAAAAGATAAAAATAATAATAATAACATAACATATAACATGTGTAACATATAATATAACATGTGATATAACATATATAATATAGCATATATAACATAACATAGCATATATAATATATACCATATAATATATAACATAACATATAACATATAACATATGTAACATATAATATAACACATAATATAACATATAACATATTTAATATATATATATATATATATGTTACATAAGGTTTAGAGACCTCAGAGGTCTCTTCTTCAGATGATGTAATGGTTTTTGTGCCCGCCTTTATCTGTGTGCCCCTCCGAGAAACATTTTTTTGAGCTCACGTTCCTTTATTTTCCACCGCAGAGGTTTATTCACTAAACGATGAGTTTGTGCATTGAGTTGAGATATATCTTTCTTCCAAACAAATTCGCCGGATGTTATAAAGAGTCCATCCCAGGAAGGGGAACCGGAGGCCAGAATCTAATACTACAGGCTTAGACGGAATGGAAGTTTTACTTTACTGAGAAGGTGGTGGATTAGTGGAATAGCCTCCCAGTAGAAGTGGTAGAGTTAATACAGTGAGGGAATTTAAGCATGCATGGGATAGGCATAATTATTAGGGATTAGGGAAGAATGGGTAGACGGGCCGGATGGGGCCGGGAGGTTTGCCGAGGCTGCCCCGGTGATGTAAAGTTGTTGCATTGAGATGAAATCTGATGACGATCGTTATCTCACATACAGCTCACAGTTTTAGTGAATTTACCCCCTAGACACGCTTTCTCCTAATGAGGCCTCTCATCATCTACCTGCTCGCTCACCGTGGGAAGCGTGTTAAGTGCTCTGCAGAAAACAATGAAGCGTGTTGCTGAGACAGCTAATCAGGAGCCTTAACCCTATCTCTACTACTCCAGACAAACTCCATGCGCGGGCCGACCAGAAATCCCAGGAAAAAACAAGAATTGCGTCCCTACGGTGCGCTTTCTAATAACTATACGGATATAAAATAAATGAGAAACAAGCAGACAAGGGGGCAAACACCAAGGGCATTGGGGTAAAATGTAACCTGCCCCACATCAGCCCAGTCCGGCCCCCGTCTAGTCGCCAAAGAGATACTTACTACTACCATTTACTGTATTATAACAGATTTTAATGAAATTTGAGTTTTTATAACCTCATTTACTATGAAAACACCTTTAATGGCATATAAAGGAAAATGTAAAATATATGACTCTATACAGTGCGGGGGGGTTATATTACCGTATACAGCGCTGGGGGGGTTATATTACTGTATACAGCGCGGGGGGTTATATTACTGTATACAGCGCGGGGGGGTTATATTACTGTATACAGTGCTGGGGGGTTATATTACTGTATACAGCGCTGGGGGGTTATATTACTGTATATAGCGCTGGGGGTTATATGTTTATTTAGGGAGGTTGAGGTCTTTCTTAAGACAGTTCCAATGAAAACAGGGACATATCGGCATCTTTCATTAAAACTTCTCCATTAAAATATTTGTGCAGGTTTGTAAAAGTGGAGCAGTTACCATAGCAACCAGCACAATGCCTTGGCTTTTTAACCACTTTTGCCCCAGAACACTAACTCCCATCAGTTTCAGACAGGAAGATTCCATTTCATTCGGAATGTCCTCGTTCTGGGTCCCTTCGCATCCCAAAGCTCTTCTTCCGCCCCTGTCCGGGGTGCTGAACCTCCGCCGCGCAGGAACACATCCGCTTCGTTATCAAATCCACGCCAAACCTTCAGAAAAGGCAGAAGCAGCGATAAAGATGCAGGCGCCGGCGCGGGGCGGATCTCATTACCTGTGATAGATTCCTCGTGGCTTTTATATCCAAATTACCCCGCGGCCCGTAATGGGCAGGTTCCTGATAAGCGCGCGATAAGCTCTCCCCGGGGTAATGGAGTCCGGCCGCTAATCTGCCTGTAATCGCTGGAACAATTTCCATGTTAAATCATTTTCTGCGCCGACTCTTTTAAACCCCAGCGCGGTAACCTAGCCGGGAAATGGCGTCCGGCGCCGCGCAGGATGAACGCCCGTGAAGTATTATCGTTCCCTTGGATGGATCCGTGTATAAAGTGGATATAGAGGCAAAAGGGATAATTGTTAGCCTTATTTGCATGCGCCTACCCAGAATCCCTTGTGGTTGTGGCAGCACCATGAGATTTCTGAGGGAAAAACAAGCCTTCTGGTGTCTGTAGATGATTGTTTAATAATAATAATAATAATAATACTTCTATACCCCCTTAATATAAATGATATACCGGCATACAATTCTCCATATATATATATATTTATATAATTCTCCGCATATATATATATATTTATATAATTCTCCGTATATATATATTTATATAATTCTGTGTATATATATATTTATATAATTCTCTGTATATATATATATTTATATAATTCTCGTATTCCTGTTTTTATAATTATTTTTAGAATTTTAGAATTATTGCTCTAAAATTCCATTGATTACGATGAAATGCTTCAGTAATTACCGGGGGTTCTATTTGCTTTTCAGCAACTAAATGTTTGTTCCAGTTTAAAGCCTTTGAAAAATGACGTGTGGGGCTCGGAGACCTGCGGGGTTAATGCGGAGAGGTAATGAACTTTACCCCGTCCGGGGGGGGGCAGCGGGGCTATTGACAGAAAAATGCTGTCACACGCAATAAGGGTTTCTGCCTATACGGAGCGTTTTAAAGGGACAGTAACCAAAGAAGCACAATCTGTGGGAAGCTGAGATGGTGAAGGTGGCAGCTTCCTTCCTAAAGTAGTAGATACCATAACAGAACTCCCAGGGCTGGTTGAACTACAAAAAACAAACCACCAGGGGATACATCGCCATCGCAGGCTGCAGTCATTTCATTGAAATCTCCTATTTTTGGTCCTTTTTTTGGAGATATCATTTGGAAGCTGAAGTGAGCGGCAGTCTGTGGCAGAGCCAGCATTATCTGATTGTTAATTTTCTGTCCTGAAGTCCAATCCCTTCTCACCACCCCAGGCTGGATGAAAGCTGCCTAACCTGTTCCGCAACAATAAGCAACAATATAGGGGCAATAAATTAATGGGGAGGAATAATAATTCAGATCCTGAGAACAGGAAGTTAAGATGGTTGCTTCCTTGGTATACGCGTATGGGGGGTCTCTTATTTATATACATTTCTTGTCCTTGGATTATTTAGTGTGCAGACGGGAAGGGCCACACTGGCGTTAGAGAGGCAGCCATGGCACTTTCAGTTATATTCACGTAGATTTGGACGGATCGGCTGAGAAAGAGAAGCGTCGGCATTGTTCTGGCCTCTTGGAGTATTTCTGCGCACCCTCACGGGAACAGCCTCTTCCCCGTGTCGTCCAATAGGGGGCGAGGGTGTTCATGGAGGCTCCGCCCTTTTAAGGAAGCGCTCCGGGAAGGCCTGATTAACAAAGCTGATACGGGGGGGGGGGTTTGGAGAGAAGCGGACGAAGAAAGAAGAGGCAAGAGAAGAAGGAAAGGAGCTGCGGGAAAGGAGAAGGGGACGCAGAAGTGTTTGGTGGAGGAAGTGTTTGGTGGAGGAAGTGTGAGAAACAGTGAACGTGAGGGTGTGAGAGAGTGAGAGAGAGAGAGAGAGAGAGCGAGTGTGAGAGAATGTGAGAGAACCTGAGGGTGTGAGAGAGAGAGCGAGTGTGAGAGAATGTGAGAGAATGTGAGGGTGTGAGAGAGTGAGTGTGAGTGAACGTGAGGGTGTGAGAGAGTGAGAGAGAGCGAGTGTGAAAGAATGTGAGAGAACGTGAGGGTGTGAGAGAGTGACTGTGAGAGAATGTGAGGGTGTGAGAGAGATTGAGTGAGAGTGAAAAAGCATAGCTCTACCCTGAGACCCCCTATCCTAAAATACGTTCTCTATGACTGCTAGTATGCAAAGGATGCTGGGAAATTTCATACATGGGGGGTTAAAGGGTAATGAGGGGCATAGAAAGTACCCCAAATACCCAACTGTTTTGATTTCAGTAACCTTTCGTTTTAATAATTAATAATTGTCATTTGGCGGATTCAGCCGTCGGCGAGGTGGCGCGGAACGTTTCGGGTTAAATTCTGCTTATTTGCAGATAATTTTAATAATCCCAGAGAACATTTGGACAAAAGGGTCACGTCAGATATAGAAGGAACAGCTTCGGTTTCAGCCTAAAACGGGAATGCCCACGTCTGACGGCTTCATTACATCCTTGAAATGTGAGATGCTGGCATGGATTTACAAGGGCACAGATAATCAGCCCCGGCCGCGCACGTGCTCTGCGATACCCTCCGAGCAAGGTCACCGCCCTGACAGCCCCCCGCGCCGTACGCCCAACCGCCACGTTCAGCAAATCCCAGCCGCCAGCTCCCTCATTCTAATAATAATACGGATTTTAAGAATGTAAAGCTAACCCCCGTTCTGTTTCCAGTTTAGGGTTAATTTAGATTCTTAGGGAGCTCAATCTGTCCGATTTAGGGGAGAGAAGAGAGAAAGGATATGTGAGAGAGAAGGGAAGGAGAGAGATGGGGAGAGAAGAGAGGAGATGTGGAGAGAGAGAGAGATGAGGAAAGAAGAGAGAGAGTGTGTGGGAGAGAGATGGGGAGAGAAAAGAGAGAGGGGGTGGGATAAAGATAGATGGTGAGAAAGAAAGAGAGGGGGAGAGAAGAGAGGAGATGGGGAGATAAGAGAAGGGATGGGAAGAGAGAGATTGGGAGAGAGATGGGGAGCGAAAAGAGAGAGAGAGGGGATGGGAGAGAAGAGTAAGAGGGGGCTTGGGAGAGATATGGCGAAGAGGGGATAAGGGAGAAGAGACGTACATGAAGGTAGAGCCCTGCGCGGGACAGTTTTTTGAATCCCGCTGCCGCGGATTTTGTGTCCAATCCCGCCCACCCCCTTACCTGATCTGCAGATTTCCCGCGCAGTCCCGCAAGACTGCCTTCGCGCTGCTCCCTCACAGCGTCTCTTCTTTTGTTCCGCCCAGGAATAAGGCGGAGTCACGGGAAGTGACACAAAATCACATGACTCTGCTGGGTTCCTGGGTGGAGCAAGAGAAGAGACGCTGTGAGGAAGCAGCGCGAAGGCAGCTTTGCGGGACTGTGTGGGATTACCGGGACCCGCAGATACAGCGCCTGACCGCCCGCTCCCGCCTGCAATACCAGCAAGACCGCCCGCAAGTTTTTTGGCGGGACCCGCATCCCAATGCAGTCGTCTACATGAAGGGATTTAACAAAGTACAGGAGAGAAGTAAGGAGGAGAAAGAGACCAGAATCTAATCTAGCGGGTCAGAGCCTGAGATGGAATGGTAGGAAGGTTTACTTTACTAAGATGGTTGCAGATAAGTGGAACAGCCTCCCAGCAGAAGTGGTAGAGGGTAATACAGTGAGGGTATTAAACATGCGCGGGATAGACATACGGCTCCTGAATCTAAGACGAGACCAACGACTGATTAAGGTTTGAGTCTTTACAGCGGGAGAAACGGGCGACTAGACGGGGGCCGGATGGGGCCGATCTGCCATCAAATCCTTGGTTTCTACTTAGAGTTAATTGGATTTACTAAGAAAAAGGTTGGATCGGCCGCTTATTCTGTTTCCTAACATTTTGAACCAATTCATCTAAAACCCGTAATAAATACCGCCCAGGAATATCGAATGACGCGATGTCTGCAGTAGATCCTAAACGCGCGTAATTAACCATTTCCACGCCGCGTTACAGAAGGGCTCGTCTGCAGGAGAAGTAGCCCTAAACCTTCTGATCCGCCATGCGCGGCACTCCATCTCCCATCACGCTTACGTAGCCAAAGGCAGAACATGGATGCCACAATCTACGCCCCCGGGGGAGAGCCGTGGCCGCGGGGGGGGGGGGTTAACGTTAAACATGCAGATAACTAAGCCGGTACATTTAACGGAGGAGAGCGATTCTCCTGCCCGCAGGGTATCCCAGGGATAGCTTAGTGGTTTTGTGGTTTATCTCTTACATAAAAGACTCCGTTCTGGATACAATGGATTACTTCTCTAAAAAGCCCCCGGGGGCCGCGAGGCAAAGCATTTTATAAAGTACTCGTTTCTAACGGGAGAATGCCCTTCCCTAACGCAGCCGGGGAGCAGATGTCGGGGCATGCGCAGTGGCGGTGCCCCTGGCGCTGGAACGGACTTGTTATTCGGAATATTCATTTATATAGGGGTCTGGTGTGTGGGGGGGTTGTTTCTGAGCGAGCGTTGGGTGGTATGTATGATCGGCCTCCATCAAAGCAAAACTCGAGGAAATGCCCCGGAGCAGTAAAGAAATTTTCCTGGGAGCCGACGTAGCGGAGGAATTTAAACCGATAGCGGAGGGGGGGGATTAACCACAAAATGATTATATATATACTATAAATACCGGTATATAATATATATATACTATAAATACCGGAATATAAATATATATACTATAAATACCGGAATATAAATATATATACTATAAATACCGGTATATAAATATATATAAATGTATACAGTGTATATAGTGTTTTAGTTAAGGGGTTAATGAGAGAGGAGAGGCAAAAAAATGATCACAAAGATGGGGCGATTGTGGGGTGCTTTTCGGGATTGGTGGTTGGCCTTTTTTATTATTTATTCTGGGGTATTTAGAGTAATTTGGGGGGAGTCGGGTTGTGGCTGTTAGAGCAGGAATGGCCGACGGCGAGGCAGGTGCAGTAGCCGTGGGGGGGATAGAGTAGTAGTGAGTATGGTTTCTACCAGTGTGTGTCGGGCGCATACTTCGGAATATCCAGGCTCCGGTTCCTGGTGGGCGGACCTGTTGATGTCAGTGGGCGGGGTCATTGATATTGTGGGCAGGGCTAGCCCCAAACGCATTCATTTTTTAAGTGGTAGGGCATTTGTCGGGGTAAATGGGGGCAGTGAGTGCTTAATGCCTCTCCCGCCGCCCGAAATGTTGTGCAGTGACCCATACTGTTGGGAGTTGCAGTAGTGATGGCCGGTGTGTTGGCCGGTAAAAGGACAGAAGTAACGGTCACCATGAGGTTTTAGCAGTAGGTCCTGTGGCTTTTTACGGCCTAGGGTGACAAGTCTGAGGGGGCTGCAGCCCCTCCGCTACGTTACCAGGTAGCTCACTAGGCCAGGTGGGTTGATCAGAGGTCCCCCACTCTGTGTATACACCTTGTGGCAGGTGCTTAGGGGCATCAGGGTGCATTGCCCCAGGTCAATGCTAATAACAGCTAATAATGCTAATAAACCATGATGGCACATACTGGCTGGCTGGGAATGATGGGCATCGCAGTAGGCAGTACACAGAACATTAACATACATTCAGAATCCAGACTTTCATTCCGGGAAGGGAAGCGGCCGGCACGTTTAGAAGCTGGAAGGACCGAGTAGATAATTCATAAGATTCTTTGGAAAAAAAAAAGAAGGTTTCGAGGAAATGTTTAAAGGATCATTTCTGAGCCGTGGACGTTCTCGTGTAAACTCCTCCGGCAACCGGGATTCGCCTTTTATCTGCTTCTGCATTTGTTCCCCATTTACCGTTTATTGTTCAGTCTTTGATAGGTCCCTAAAGTACAAAGTACATTCCATTTAGCAATTGAACTCATGCTGAAAACAGCCAGAGATGCCTGCGCGGCTCCATTACCACCCCGCTCCCACCGTGGCTTCGTCGTTGAAGCTGCAGACAGGGTTGCATCACAAATAAAGCACGTATTTTATTAACGGCATCCGCTTCGGCTGGAGGAGATAGGTGGGAGATGCTCGCTGCTTCGCTCTTCTTAGAAATGCGAGAGAAAAATACAATATCTTGGCGAAAAAAAACTCACAAATATCTTAATGCGTAAGAATTGGCCTAAAAAGTTTTTTTTTTGCTCTTGGTCTATGGGTGAATTTGAGATCAAGTGGTAAATATGTACAAAGAAACCGTACCTCCACCTGACAGCACCCTAGGGCGATGAGTTGTACAAAGAACTTGTATCCTAGCCCGACAGTGTGGGGCAAATGCCAGCATGTAGATGACATTGACTAGCATACCAGTGGTGAACATCTCAGGGGACCAATAATTTTAGGAGCAATGACATCTCTTTAAATAATGGCAGTGATGAGTACCTTGAGGTGTTGTGGAAGCCACTTTTTGGTCTGCCCTGTCCTCTTTAGTGATTCCGCTGTACCTTGGTCGAAGATAATCACACAAGTGATGGCCAAACTAGACCAGCCGATAAGGGAAGAGAAGTCTGACCACCTAGGATTACAGAGATTCGCTTGTCCACCATGACTTCAAGGAGCATCACTATGGCTCTAGAAACAGATGAGCCGACCCTTCAGCGTTTCTGTTCCAGCAATGTCCACCATACTTCTACACTGACACTGATCAAGGAGAGTGGGTTCCATAACACGCCTTTCGAAAAATAGGTGCTGACGATCCACTTCTTGTCAAACTCTCTTGACTCTTGCTTTAATACTTGCCACTTTTCCACCCAGGCGATTGCCCCAAAGGTAGAGAGGTTTGAGTTTTATATTGAGGTCTGAGACAAATCCCACCAATACCACAATGTCTGGGCGCTTCATATATAAAGTGACGCAACGGTTTCAACGTGAGTTTATCTTATATCTGGTCATTAGAGATCCCCTATACCTTGGTTAGGTGACTTTGAATAAATATAGCTTCAGATTAATATGTGATTCTCAAATGTGAAGATGTTCTCCTGGTCCAGTTATTCAAGAAGGAAGTACTGATGACCTTCTACAACATTTAATTAAGAGTAGACCTTCAAAGAGCTTCACCAAGCCCATGAGCGATCATTACCTCCCGTACCTGATGTTGGCACTGCTCTTTCAACTTATCCACAGCCAACATGGCCATTCCATTTTACGTGGTGGGAAGTTTCTAGAAAACGTTCAACAGAAGCCAAGAAGTAGACACTATTTACTGATCCAGTTATTGTGGGAACAAGCGCTGAGGAGCTTCTAGATAACCTTATAAGAAGTAGATCTCAGCGAAGAGTCTCACCAAAGCTTTGAGCGATCATTATCTCCCATTCCTGACACTGGCACATGTCTGGGGCCTTGTCCATAGCCTTCATGGTTATTCTTGTTTCTGTGGTGGGACGTTCCTCCCAACTTGCAACAATGGCCAAGAAGGGACACTCTTTACAAGAGCGGTCCAGTTATTGTGGGAGGAAGTGGTGAGGAAAACCTTCTGGAAAACCTCATTAGAAGTAGACCGACTCAGTGAAGAGTTTCGACAAGGCTTTAGGTCATCATCATCTCCCATATCTGAAGTCTGAAGTCCCCTAGCCACTCGTCCACAGCCTTCTGGTTTCAGTGGCGGAAAGTTCCTCCCAAACTTCCAACAAAAGGCAAGAACAGACCACAGACAGGAGAACACAGAAGATGGGGACCATGTTCTACAAAATAAATAAAGCCCAGGACATTGGTATGGTCCATCTTTCTATTTTGCTTCCATGTTAACATCGAGCATCTAAAAGAAGGATTCACGTTCTTATTTTATATGAGCTGATGGAGGAAGGCGGACACCTCTATTTACTCGCGTAATTCCATAACCACCCTTTCAATTTCCATAAATCTTTCCATACGAAATCCTCCCATCCATTCCGAGCAGTTTCTCCGATAATATAGAGAAGATTTCCAGCCGCGCTTCCCATAGAAAATCAATTATCCAATAATATGTAAGAATTTAAATCACCAATTCCGTTCAATTTTTAATTACCATATATCTTCCAATTTTCCGATTCCTTATTTGCGCTGCAGGTAAATTCGCAGGGAGCGCATTAAGCGGGGGTGGGGGGGGGGCATTCATCACAATTAGTTACAGGGTTCTAAAATAGAACGCTGAGAATGTTTTATCTTCTCGCGACACCTTCCTTTCAGCGAAATATGAATAAATATCGTTTTAATTACACACTTTGTGAAAATTATAAGAGAATGAAAAATAGATTGTAGCCATCCGTCAAATTTACACCTTCTGAAAACCTTAGAAATAGATTCACTAAACGACAAAAGCGGACAAATAATCGATTTCACCCCAAAATTCACTTTTTGTTTTTTAACCATTTTGGCTCTTTATTCTCTTATTAAGTTTCTAATTTGATTTATTCGGAGACGTTTAGAAACAAATATTTGGGGCCTCGTTTTTTTCTCTGGAGCCCCCATTTGAGATTCGTCAAATATTAACTCCTTAATAGCCAATGGCACATATCCCATTGTAAAAACCCTAAGAATCTGCTTATTCACCCAAGGTCCTGAGACTGGGGGTAAAAACCCTGAGAATCTGCCTCTTCACCCTGAGACTGGGGTAAAACCCTGAGAATCTGCCCATTCACCCCGAGACTGGGGCAAAAACCCTGAGAATCTGCCCTTCACCCTGAGACTGGGGTAAAACCCTGAGAATCTGCCCCTTCACCCTGAGACTGGGGTAAAACCCTGAGAATCTGCCCCTTCACCCCGAGACTGGGGTAAAACCCTGAGAATCTGCCCATTCACGCCGAGACTGGGGCAAAAACCCTGAGAATCTGCCCCTTCACCCTGAGACTGGGGTAAAAACCCTGAGAATCTGCCCCTTCACCCTGAGACTGGGGTAAAACCCTGAGAATCTGCCTTTTCACTCAGAGGCTCTGAGACCGGGGTAAAGCCCCTGAGAATTTGCCATTTGACCCCCAGAGACCCCAAGAATGGGGTAAAAGCCCTGAGAATCTCCCTATTCGCCCCACACCCTGAGACTGGATTAAAACCTCTGACAATCTGCCCAATCGCCTCCAAGAGCTTGAGTCTGGGGGGGGCACTCTGGGGCAAACCCTGACAGCTCCCCGGTTCGGTTGAGGCCGGCTGATGTTGTAGACGCATGGATACAGGAACGACTCCATGTTTTCTACTTTCCAGCCAGGAACATAACGGACGGATGGATCTCAGTACCCGTAAACGGCACGATAACCGCGGACGGTGACTCCGGGGCACGCGAGGGGCCGTTGGTGGCTCGTAGCCCCCGGGTTGCCATCATCCAGCCCGAGCCGCCACGGAAAGCGGAACCCAGACTTTTGTGATTTCTCAGCTTTTCCGCTCGCGCGATTCGCGTTCCATCCAGGGATTTCCCTTCATAGGCAGCGGCGCGAAGAACGGACGCCGAACAAATCTTATTTGCCCTGAGAATTCCTGAGCCTCGCTGGAGGCTAAGTGAGGTTAATAGCCCGACATGTCTCGGAAGTGTCGAGGGTGGCAGGGAAATCACTGCGGCTCGTACGGTCGTGATGAATTACAGCTGGCGGAGTAACTGATTCCTCCTCCGTGATTCCGAGGAGAAGCTGCTGTCTGAAGGCCCGGCCCTCACGGACGATCCTGATACAATCCGAAGCGTTATAACATTTGGTTCTTTGCGTCAATTAAATGACCTTAATAGTCTAACTTTACGAAAAATAGTTTTCCCCCCCCGTATTTTTAACCCTTCTTTGATGGCAGCTCTAGAGCACCGCGGTGTTGTATTTATCTTTGGTGCTGCCCTAGGGAAGCGCCCCCCCAGCTGCGCGCTCCGCGGCGGCCATCTTCACCGCGTGGGGGGGAGGGGGTGGTATATGACATGGCATCCTGGGCTCCGGGGTGAGGTAATCTACCCCCCCACCCGGTCATGTGATATTTTGGGTGACTTTCCCGGCTCAAACACCACACTGAGCTGATGCTTTATGGCGATGCTAATGAAGTCCGTTCCTCCATAGACTTTCATTAGTCAGAGAGTCCGGCTGGGCGATTGAGACTGAGTCATTCTATAGTTTCCAATAGACCGTATGATAAGGAGTCGGGGGGGTTAGTAGATCGGGGATCAGATAACAGAGCGAGATACAAAAGGCTGATATACAGATGTGAAAACATTGCAAAAACTGTAATTCTTTCAAAACACAGAATGTAATTTTTTTATATAAATATATTTAAAGGCTGCTTTTAAGTAAATCTTATGAAGTTACAGGAGGAAGCCGGAAATGTGTATTTCCTGCAGAGCATTACAATGTCCTTTATCATTAGGAACGTGGGTGTGCTGGCTGAGGATGCTGGGAGTTAATGTCTGCCTCCGCCCCAGTGTCAGAGTGTGAACGTTGTGCGGTGAATTGGTTTAATTAGAGAGCGCATTACCCACGGCACGGGGCAAACTCCCAGCCGCGAAATGATTCAATCACCTGGCGTAAAATAGCGGGGTGGAAATCTCCGCCGTGTAATTCCAGTAATTAATGTTTTTTTCCTTTTCCGTCATTTAATCTGATCCCGCGCCCGGCAGCGGCTTCGTGCAGTCATATCACACACACAAAACTCATAACGAGTCCACACACAGCAGGCCACGCTCTCCACTCTCACCACTAATACGTGAGAAAGAGGTGGATAAGGGGAACAGCCTCCCAGCAGAAGTGGTAGAGGGTAATACAGTGAGGGGATTAAACATGCATGGGATAGACATGCGGCTCCTGAATCCAAGAAAAGACCAAGGTTTTTACAGTAGGAAAAAAGGCATATGTTTTATTTTATGTTATATTTTTTTACTGCATTAGAAATAGAATTTATATTCCTGCCGAATGTCCCGAAACCATAAAAAATCAAGTAAAATTGCGCCACCTTCTTTTTTTTTGCGGGGAACACTTAATTGTCACGAGACACAAAGAGGCCATAAAAAAGGGCTTCTTATAGTTGTTTTTAAGTGATTAACCCTTCAATGGAGAGCATATAATGATGGATCTGCTGAGATTTATTCGATTCAAATACTAAAGAATGCAATTATTTTTTTTTTGCTGTTTTAACAGTTTTAAAAAATAATTATTTTGTAATTTTTGGAATAAAAAATTTTTTTTTTAATTTTTTTATTAAAAATTCAGGTTTTGTTTTAAAAATGTGATCGCCTTGTGATATTATTGTGTGCGAAAAAGAGATCTCATCAGAGGATCTCCCCAACTGTCCCAACGTTTCCCCCAATCAGGAGGACAATGGAGCAGCTACCCAAAAATTTGTGACTGCCTGGCGAACACCAGGACTATCGAGAGGTATGCAGAAAATAACCTTCGTATAGTCAAGGGGTTAAATAAAGAGAATGTTTTTTATAGAAAGGAAAGCATCGGAAGGATTGGATTTAAAGTCAGAGGGTAAAAGATCGAGGGGGGGATTTGAAGAAATATGGGTAGTAGATACCGGCAACAGCCTTCCAGTGGAAGTGGTACAACACACAAATACCAAGGTTTTAACGTTCTTCAACACAAAAGCCCGGGAATCTCGTAGCGACCCCCCCTTGGTTAATTAGCGAATAAGTTAATTTGTGAAAATTCAGCTTAAAATCTATCTTTATGGCTGTAAGAAGTGCAGACGCAGGCGCCAAACGCCGCCGTTATAGGTGAGGATGGCGTCGGTGTCGCGATCGCTTTTTCTCGGGGCTGTGATAATTCTCACAGGGGGAACAGACGGGCGCCGGCATTAAATGTCGCGTGTCTCGGGGGCGCCGCGCATCCAATTACCTTTCTAGATTGTAACAAACGCGTTGTAACTTTCACCTTAAGCACAAGGTGTTAGAATTACCTGTTTGCTTCTAACAATCAGCCTGCGCGCGGGGGGGGGGGTCGTTACTACACGTCGTTAACTGCCTGCCGTGGGTTTAACGCATCTGAGCTGGAGACCGCCGAGTCATCAAATGTATCACGAGCTTAGATCTTGGAAGCGGGAAGCATTGATAAAGAGGTAACATGTACCAGCGGGGCTTCCAGGAGTACCAAAATGTTGCTTTTTTTTTAGGCCAAAAGATGAGATTTGAAATGTGGCGTAAAATTCTGCCACCGCCTTTCAGCAGAGGTGGTAGCATAAAGCGCGGTGGGCTGGGAAGTAGGAGGCGGTGGATACAGATGCGCTGGGAAGGAAATAAAAGTAAGAATAAAGATCCAGTCCACCCCACTTATTACCCCCTGTGTTTCTCTCTAACCGGCATAATACCCCCTCGGTGTCCTTCTCCCCCCCCCCCCCGCCGTGCGCAGTTCCAGGGGCCACGGCTTCAGAACAACAGAAATCATTCAGAGAGAATTCAGAGTCGGGGCCGATACAACGGAACGATGAACGAAACCCACGAGGAAAGCCTCAGACCCCATGATATATATAATATATAATATATAAGGGGGGGGGGTAGAATCATTTACCCCACGCAGTAACGGAAACGAGGAAAGCCGGGGGTGGGAATAACGCGAAAAGGAATGAAACCAAGAATGAATCAACAGATAGGGATTCAGAAAGGGGGGGCTGCTGTCTCTCCGGCTCCTAACTGCCCTTCTTCCCATCTTGTAATATCACCCTATCCGCCCTCCTCTCTCATCTCTATATTACCCAGACTGCCCTCCTCTCTCACCTCTATATTACCCTGACTGCCCTTCTCTCTCACATATATATCACCCCGACTGTCCTTCTCTCTCATCTCTATATTACCCTGACTGCCCTTCTCTCTCATTTCTATATCACCCTGACTGCCCTTCTCTCTCATCTCTATATTACCCTGACTGCCCTCCTCTCTCACCCCTATATCACCCCGACTGCCCTTCTCTCTCACCTGTAGCCAGAGGAGCTGCGCAGCTTAGCGGAACAGGCCTTGACAGAGCTAGGAGGAGGGCAGCAAGGGTTTCAATGGTTATGATTGGTAGTAGTTTTTGATGGGTGGGGTTTTTAGTGAGAGGTATAAATGGGCGGACATTTTAGATCCTGTCACAATTAATTTGAGCAACTTACCTGTTTTTGTCCCACCCTCCCTCCCTGTTTTTCGTTTTTTTCTTTCGTCTTCGCTTGGTCACAGCGGAGGGGCTGGATTGGTTAGGTGGGGGGTAGAACGGGGATGTTTTGGTTGGTTATGGTTGTCTGGTTGGTATGGTTGGTTCGTTTGGTAGGTTTCGAGCTGGTCTGTGGCTCAGAACCTGGGGTGGTAGGGGTATCTCGGTATGCCCCTACTGTTGGTTTGGTGTTGGTGTGCACCTCACTGTGGTATAGTGAGGTTTATATGGTATAATTTGGGGGGTCATTGTCTATGTGTTGATATGTGGGGAATTGTTGTGGACAATGACTTATTGTTTGGTATGTTATATATTTATGTTTATCATATATATATGTTAATATATATATTTATTCTGTTATGGTTTATAATAAAGCGGTGGACAATTATTTTCCATCATATCTGTGTGGTCTCCATTATTTGGGTTCACAGCGGGGTAAATGTTTGGTGTTTCTTCACAAGCCCTATCTCGACGATGCGCCTGTCATCTATATTACCCTGACTGCCCTCCTCTCTCATCTCTATATTACCTTGACTGCCCTTCTCTCTCATTTCTATATTACCCTGACTGCCCTCCTCTCTCACCTCTATATTACCTTGACTGCCCTTCTCTCTCATTTCTATATTACCCTGACTGCCCTCCTCTCTCACCTCTATATTACCCTGACTGCCCTCCTCTCTCATCTCTATATTACCCTGACTGCCCTACTCTCTCACCACTATATTACCCTGACTGCCCTCCTCTCTCACCTCTATATTACCCAGACTGCCCTCCTCTCTCACCTCTATATTACCCAGACTGCCCATCTCCATATCCTCGGCTCTGACTTCTATATTCTATATAATACCGGAATGTTCTTTTAATATCTAAAAGAGAGCAGAAAGTAACAGAAATGGCAGCGGCGGGAAAAGAAAGCGACGTTATTTTACTGATATAACTGAACAATCCAAATCGATGGCGGCGTCGATGCAATTTATACCGCGTTCCGCTTAGTAATACAAGACGGGCTTTATTGGATTGGACTCTCGCACCCTGCGGAGTCCCCCCCCCGTATTTAACCCCGTCAGTACCAGAGCCGTTTGCTTCTTATGAGGTTAAAAGAGGGGGTTTTCGGGGAACTCAAGCAAGTGTGATCGTGCCAGAGTTTAGGATATCCCAGTGTCTGACAAAGGGTTAATATCCTGAAAGCCTCGAGGACAGGAGATTTGCTTTAAAAAAAAAAAAATGCTACAACGGAACAGAATGTTTTTCACGTAAATCGTGGCTCCTGAATTCATTTTTATGACATGACGGAGAGGATCATTATTTCATGCGCTCGGAGATCGGAGCCTTTATCTTGCGCGTGCAGGGACTCCGTTTCGGGCTGAATATACGGGAAGATGCTGGATGGTTATTTTCAATTAATTAGCAAATTGATTTGCGTGACCTTTTGTGCCGTTAGGCGTAATCTCATTTAGTGAACTTATAAAGGTTTGATAAAGCACTAAAGCAGGGCGCTTTGATTTAACATCTGCCCCGTGCGGGGGCAGGATGGATCCGGGTTGTGGACTTGTAAACATTGATTGATTGGCGTAGTCGCGTGTGCTCGGGAGCCCAGCATGGCTTTATGACACTGTCAGGATTACCCGGGAGCCGTCTGATTCTTGGCGGGTCGGTGTAAAGGAGAAGCGCGTCTCTGCAAACAATGTCTGTACATTTTGTATTTTGTTATGTCGGTGTACTGAGTGCTGTACAGGGGATGCGTAATAGGATATGAGTACACATGGGAACATGGAGGTGTTCGGAGGGCTTCCTCTATCCCTGCCCTAGAAGAGCAGAAAGTGGGCATGGGCAGGTTTGAGGAGGCGGGATAACGGTATCATGGGTGGGGCTATCTTCAGATCAATGAAAAAAAGGGGTGGAGAGTTGGTGGAACTGGATGGAGATCAGTAAAGTGACTTCCTGCTGCCAATGCCTCTCACTGCACCTATACTGTAGCCCGTGGGCACTTTGTGGTTGCCAGCCTCCCCTGCCCCCGCAGAGCTCTATGCTGCTTCCCCTTATCATGCCCGGTGCTGCCTCTTCTTGCCCCTGCAGAGCCCGGTGCTGCCTCTTCCTGCCCCTGCAGAGCCCGGTGCTGCCTCTTCCTGCCCCTGCAGAGCCCGGTGCTGCCTCTTCCTGCCCCTGCAGAGCCCGGTGCTGCCTCTTCCTGCCCCTGCAGAGCCCGGTGCTGCCTCTTCCTGCCCCTGCAGAGCCCGGTGCTGAATCTTCCAGGAAGATGTACGTTGAACTGAATTATTGGTCTTAGAAGAAGCCCTAAGCCACCAACAACTGTTAATATGGTAAAGTCTAAATAATATGTTCTTCTAAATACAATTACCGTATGTTAATAATGTAAATATTATGTTATTAATGCTAATATTGTTTCTCTTTTGCTTAATTTATGATCATCTCCTTAATTTGCGTTAACACTTTTTATCCTCTCTGCCTGCGGCATTCAACTAGTTAATGAGATGAAGAAAAAATAAATAACAGGATTAATTCTGATTTCGAAAACCCGATCAAAAAACTAAATTCCGGTCCAAGAAAAATGAGCAAGAAGCACGAATGTAAAAAAAAAAATCCTTAAACCTGCTTTTGTTTTTTTACCAAGCACCTTTGTCTAATGACAATTCATCCAGCAGCGAAGGGGTTAATGAGGCAAATCTGGGAGATAGAACGCGGAGAGGCTTTAACGAGTTTTCCGCGGCGGCCGCCACCGCCGCATCCCTGCGAATATCCCATCTGATGCCCTGATCAATTCTTCATCAAATGTTAATGTCCGCCTTAACTCAAGTGTGGCATCTTAATCAGAGAGGGGGCGGCCGAGTGTCAGGGCCATCGGCTCGGGGGCTGCAAGCAATTTATATCGGCCGGTGGCACGCGCGACCATTAGCCAGGGTTATGTTCCACTGCCTCCTAGTGTAGGGTGAACAAAAGTCCCCCTTTACATGGAGCATGCGCTCATCCTACCCCAGTGACTAGAGACTTCGGCTGGCTGACCATACTGGGAGTTGCAGTTGCAGGCATTGTGTGGACCTGGGTCTGCCAAGGCTTGAGGCTGAACGGATCCAACAGCCCCGGATATTATAATAATAGAAAGGAAGATCTGAAAGAATGCAGAAAGAAAACGGACGTTTTTGTCCAGTGGCAGATTTGGTGAAAAGAGAGGAAAAAGTGAAGTTTCATTTTTTTTTTCGCAGCAGATTTCAAGCCTGATCTGAACTATGAATTTAACCGTTTCGTTTCCGATGTCTCGTAGAAAGGTTACCAAATCGTGGTCTAGCGGAGGAATTTTGAATCGCCAGATGAATTCTTGGAATGTGTTGGAATTTCATAAATAAAGCATTAAAAAGGAATTTTTTATTTTTAAATATTCGCTCGTTTAACTTCTCCCTTCTCCCTGGGTAAAGTATAAGCCGTTTAGAAGATCGCCGCCTAAATCTAACTTTAGCAAAACTATGAAAATTGTCACAGCCTCCCACCGGGAAAAAATGTGCCATCGACCCACAGCGCTGAAAAGGTTAAAAAAAAAGTCTGGGATCACACTCAGAACCCTGGGAACATCCAGGCACTTTTTCAGGATGCGGGTAGGCGGTCCCGCTGACATTGGTGGGCGGTCCCGCTGACATCGGTGGGCGGTCCTGCTGACATCGCTAGGTGGTCTCACTGGCATCGGTAGGCGGTCCTGCTGAGGTTGGTGGGCAGTCTCGCTGACATTGCGTGAGTAGCTAGCCCAATAGGAAGCACTGTGGTGGGAGGGGAAGTGGGCGGGGAAAGGGGCGTGTCATTACGCTGCTCCCGCGACCTGTTTTTTGTCGGTGGTGACCCGGAGACCCGGAGAAGCCTCGCTTTACTCGGAGTCTCCGGGCGAAACTTTCCCAGGTAGGGTTGCGAGGCCACAGGGGATCTTAGCCCGGACCCCCATAAGCTACATTTCCTCAGTAAACAGGCTGTATCCAGAAAGGGTCCTGGAATCAGCGCGTCTCCCGCTGAATGCTGGCTTTTGGTAGATGCCACTTGGCTTCGCAGTTTAGATAGCGATTCCTCTCTCTCCAAACTGGTTCTCAAGGGGTTAAAAGGGGTGCCCTGTTTTACACCAATTCTTACGGCGAATGGTTATTTAAAACGCAATGGATTCTAAACTGACGCAGACAACAACGCTCTAAAATCAGGGGGGGGCAGCTGGGGGCATCTGTTCCTCTAAATAACTAGATTTCTGTATTTATACGGTCAATAAAAATTTTATTTTTTTAATTTTATTTTAAAAAATACTCTTTGTTGTTTTATTAAAGGCGGACGAGTCCCCCAAACAAAGGAGCTCCGGGAGGCCATCCATCGTGGCGCGGTGACACTTATTAAGCGCCGCGCGCTCTCCTTGCGCGTTCGGCCCAGCTGTATGCTGATGTATTATATTTATTAACGTTGCGTCTTTGATGTATTGTTTTCTTTCTCTGTCGCCGGCCGCCGCCTCTGTTAATTTGAATAGCAAGACGCGGGGACTTAGGTGCCTTTCTCTCGATAAAAATTGGATTTTCCGACTTGAATGATTGGACCCTACAAATGTAATCAACTGGGTGATGGATGAACCGTTTCTCACGCCGCGGATCTCATTTGAATGAAGAGTGCGCGGAATGTGACGTTCTGAACGCACCGGCCCGCCAAGCCTTTCATGTATGAAGGAAGTCAGTGTGTTACATTAAACAGGCCCAATTAATATCACGCGCCTGGCACTTATGGACAGGATAACATATGCCGTGCCGAGCGACGCATTCATCTTAGCCTAAAAAAATCATTGGAAGATTTTAATATCCACGATTATAATATAAGATGCGTAAAAAATATTTTAAAGTGAATATTCTACAATGATATATTTTATTATATTATTATATTATTATTACTGCTATTATTATTATCGCACATTTCTATAGCGCCAACAATTTACGCATATAATTATAAAATAAATCAAATATATATCATAGATATTAAATGTATCAGTTATATATTTTTGACACCAAAGTCTATGCATTCTTACATTAAATGGATAATTATTATTATTATTATTACTACTATTATTATATTTCATTTATATAGCGCCACCAATTTACGTAGCACTTAAATATTTATAATTATAAAATAAATCAAATATACCGTATATAATATGTATATTACATTTATCAATTATATATTTTTTCACCAAATTCATGCATTCTTACATATATTAAATGTATTATTGTTATTATTATCAATATTATCATTATTATTATTACTGCTTATATTGTTATCTGTCATTTGCCTAAAATGTATGCAGTGCGCATATATTTATAATTATAAAATAAATCAAATATAAATAATATATAGATTGATATTAAATGTATCAGTTATAGATTTTTGACTCCAAATTCCATGCATTCTTACATACATTAAATGTATTATTGTTATCATTAATATTATTAGTATTTAAACCGACCAATAACATCTGTTTAATATGTAATGGATGAAAATATAAAATAAAATGTATAAAATAAATCAAATATGCCGTATATAATATGTATATTACATTTATCAATTATATATTTTTTTATTAATACAAAGTCACATAAAAAGTACGGATAAAGCCCCGCCCCCAGTCACACCTCTAGCCTCATGCCTTAAAGCAAAAATGTCCCTCTTTGGCCATTTGAATTGTTGGACGGATCAAATGAAGGCTCGGACAATTCAGGCGTGCCATATACACTAGCTGTAGGTCATTATTATGTATTGATTTCTATGGCACCATCATATTCCGTAGTGCTGTATGACAGGCGAACAGGACATAACAAATAGTGCATCACTTTGGTGAAGACTGGTACCTTCGCGATTAGGGGGCAGATAAAATCACCTAGACCCCTTTGATCCCCCTGACGGTAACTAACATACATACTGGTACACATATTTACACACATGCTTACACTCACTTTCACGCGCTGACGCACTCATGCTAACACATACACACTCCCTCTCATTCTCTCACTCACCCCAGAGCCCATCATCTTGCCTTCTTTCTAGCTGCTCACACGCCTTCACTGCAGGGTCACGTAGCATCTCTTTGCGTGACCCCATAGTGTATCTACCTCTGTGACTGGGCCAGTCCGATCCGGCCCTTTTGAATAATTTTGACCCATCCTTGTATATTCCTATCCCACTCATGTTTACGTTTTCTCTTGCTAGCCTCTACCACTTCTGCTGGGGCACTGTTCCATTTATCAACCTCCTTCTCAGTAAAGCAAAATAGCATCCCCAGAAAGACATAGAATAATGAGGTAGAGACACAAAAAATGACTTTAAACATTGAAAAAGTTCACTTTAAGGGTGAATCGATCAGACGGTGCGTTCCCCGGACACGTCTCGTGATGGAGTCAGCAGTGGCAAAGCTCTCAGATCCGTGCTGCCAGGTCCCGGCGCCGGCGTTAGCGTGAATATGTATGTCCATCTGTTTGACGTTCGCACGTTTAGTGAAAGCGCGCAGTCTCAGCCCGATCTCTCTTCTAGGTGCTGCAAAGGTAATGTACACCCCATCAATTAGCGCCCCGCTAATTACCCCCCCCAACTCCTCCTGCCCCCGCTCAGACTAAAAATACAGACAGGTGTTTTATCAGTCTGTCATTGTATAATTTATTTATTTCTCAATCAGAAACATTACACCCAATCAGCCTTAAAATAGGCAAAAACACCAATACTTCTATGCGCTGAGCTCGTGGAAAAAGCTTTAACGTGCCGACAACGACGCGATTCAAGCGAATTCGGCCTCGACTTTTATGTAAATGTTAATTAGAACCCGAAGAAGACGACGGTACCGAGAATTAGGTTAGAAGATTAAAAATGGTGTAGTCTTCTAAGTAATCTCAAAGTGCGACTGTCCCTTTAAAACAGGGTGATGTATGGACACCGCAGACAGAAAACCATACGAAAAGTGTGATAAAAACCTCGGAAAACCCAAAAGCCCAGCTTAAGTTCTTGGCCTTTTGGCCAAGGTCACTTATTGTAGATCCCACTGTGAGAGAAGAAAAGATGGGGTATCTGTGAAGCCAGAGGCTCAAAGCCCCCCGGTTAGATCCACTGGGGTGCCCGACCCCATGTTATTTTGGGGTTCACAACTCGCTCACTTTGTCTTGATGATGGTAGCCGCGCCGAGCATGATCCAAGACCCGGGTTCCCCTGAGAATGGCTTTTTGTTTGAGGGAGTGGGGTGGGCCGTGCCTGCATTTGGCCACCACTTCTACTTAAAGACTTCAAGGTTCTCCTCTTTTGGAGTCCCTAGGAGGTCCAGTCCTCCTTGAGGCTTCGGCCAGGGATGGAAGAAAAGCGCTGCATAAACCCATGAAGGGGCAAATTGGGTATAACTGTGGCCCAACCATCATCTTAAACCGACGAGGGGAAGATGGAGATAACGAGGACTTCTGGTAAAAAAAACCCCCAAAAACATGGGAAAGCATTGGTAAAATTCTCTAATTTATTAAATTCCATCTTGTAAATCAGGAGCAGTTAACCATTAATTAGAAGTATTTTGACGATGTTTTAATTTTTTTTGTTTGCGGTTTTCTATGAAGAGGAGATGGAAAGATTCCCGGAGACCTCGCGGTCCGTCGGGCAGCGTCCTCCCCGCAGTAAATCGCACTGAGATCCATAAGTCCTTGTTTCCCAAACATCTGCAGAGTGATTCTGCTTTGAATCAATTACAATAACAGAGGCCCAGACGACGTTGAAACAATCAAGCCGGTACAATTAACAGGACAGCTTTTAATTGGCAATTACAATTCCATTAGCTGAGTCTGGCAGCTCATTTACTCCTCCAGGAAACCTTCAGGCAGGAAAAGATTAGTGGCTGCCAGTCAGGCCTCGTAATGCACGCCGGTATGTGCCCGGATTCAGGTGTGACTCGCCATTTTATTCCCAGCATGCCTTGTGTCAGTAGGTACACTTGCCCTGTACCAGCAGCTTACGTTTTCCGCTCCTATCTGCTGTGCTCCACCAATCCGGGCTTCACCGTCCGCCATGCTCTAGCAGTCCCTTCTGGTTGATCTATACAATAAGTAACATAGGGGAAGCTGCATGAGACCTTGAAAGTTGGTGAGTAGGACGCCTTGACTGGCCAACTGTCCTTAATTCTTATGCTACCCAGACAGAATGCAACTGGACTGGAATCTTGGATCATTACGCTGAGCAGTGACCATTTCCAGAAGAGTTGACAATCAGGTTCCTTTTGTGGACAACCTGGTGGTTGAACATTTTTTCTTTCATTGGTCATGGGACATCATTGGTCATGGGACATCTGTGAGCAAAAATGGAACCAAAGCCTACCCCAGATGTAAGCAAGCAGCGCGGGGGCCAAGCTACACCCTGGGCTTGGTTGTCTATCAGCTGGATCTGCCTTCAACATGAGAAAAAAATATTGTGGGTTCCCCACACAGAGACTTACGAGAACCAGAGCAGAATTTGAAACCAGCTCTGCGACAGCACGCACTCTTGTTGAGTCAGACATTGGGCTTGAGTGCGGTGAAAGAGCTAGCCTAGGCAAAAGCCGGCTGGGAGTAGTCAGAGCTAAATGTCCCTTCCCAGCTCCCTGGAGTGCTCTTAAGAAGATTGCTAATGATGTCAATGAAAGGGAGTAAGTGTATTGAGCATGATGATGGAATAATAAGGTTCCGTCATGGAATTTCATCTTTTTGATGAGCGCTTAGTCATTAGTAGATATCTATTCGGATTGAAGACCCTCCGTTTCACCTGATATAAAAAGTATCCCCCCCCCCAATACATTTTGGTGGATTTAATCTTTCTTGGTCTATTAACCAAGGACTTTCCCATCATTAAAAAGTTCTCGTTACATCACACGGGTGACACTTGCTAATCAAGTTTCTCGTACTTGACGCAAGACGCTAAAAAGGTTGAATAGTGAATCAATAAATCTTTAGAACGTGTTAATGGAGTCAGACTGAAAGATCTCCTCCTTAGAATGAAAGTATCAGTTATGCTTAGTAACAGATACAGGAAAAACCATAACGTTATTGGAAAGCATTATCCATTCTATTTACCGGGTAACTCATGGTGCAGGCTGTGATCAATAATGTTTTCAGTGTTTATGGTTAGTACGGGGCTGTTCTGGTACTATAGTCCATTGGCTTTAAGCATAGTTGCCCCTAGGTATTGTAGCACCCTAGGTGACCTACGCTTGCACTCCCTACCTATCTTCAGCTTGCATGTACTGGAAGGGAGACTAGAAGTCCTCTTTTCCTGGTGGCCGGCACCTTCACCGGCAGACACCTCCATGTCAACTTCCCTTCGCATTGAATGGAGTCAGTCTTTGGAGTGAAGTGTTGGACAATGGAGAAGGCGTTGGCTGGAGCTCAAAAATGACACGACTACCAACGACTTAGAGACCCTGTAATTGGCTTGAGGATCCAGTAACGAGTCTGATCCCAGAAGCCACAGTAATTCCAGCTCCAACAGCGTATATTAAAGTTGCTGCAGTTAGAAAGCTCGTAGTTGGATCTTGGGGCCGAGCTGGCGGTCCTCCGCGAGACGAGCTACCACCTGTCCCTGCCCCTGGGCGCCTCTCCGATGCTCTGAAGCTGCCACTTCTCCTAAGGGATAGTGATTTTTTTCTGGCGGTATAGTGAATTCATATTAAAGATATTAAAGATACCTTCATAAACAGACTCCCTGTAGACTTATGTTGGAAGGTAATTCAATTTGCCAGAAAAACCCCCCAATGAAGGAGCTTATCGGCGCGTGGCGAGGTGGGGATGGGATATGCCAAAGAAACAGCCACTGAGAGAAATAGTCACATTGGAAATGCCACGTTCTAGGGGAGCTTAAAGGAGAAGTCCCACGGGAGAAAATTATTATTTGCTTAAGCATAAACCCCAAAATGACCTACCATGTTCCCCACTACCCCAACCTCCATCAGCCATACATTCAGCAGAACACACACTCAACAAGTAGCTTGTCCACTTGAGGGTCTCCAAAAGGGTTCTTTAACTCTGAGAATGGTGGGAACCAAGACGTGGACCCAGGCTGGTCATCAAATGCCCGGTAGGCCTCTGACCATTGGCGCCCCATACTCACCCAATCTGCCGCTCCAGTAACGTGAGCCTAAAAACGCATCCGGCGACCACACTTATCAGGCCATCGGCCGAACCTACGTCATCAGGTGGCCTCTGGCCTTAAAGTGCCAGCACCTCCTCATAATCCCCAGTCCGGCCCAGCGTGGACCCACCGGTCACGCATATTCATTCTAAAATGGCAAAAACATGAAAGGAAAGGATACATTTGAGAAACTCATCCAGGGCCGCTCTCGGGGATGAAACCGTATCTCCCAATCGCGTCCCCGGTTCCGGCATCCATCGGGTGAAGCCGAAGTTGCGGTATGATGAGTCTGGATAGCGGCTGGGTGTATAAATAATACATGGTGGAGGAAGTGTGAATCAAATGACGAGATAGAGTTGCACGCGTTGGTATCGATTAAACAGACATCCTTTCGGAAGACGGATGAGCGGTGAGCTGGAGGCATCTCCCAGGGGTACGCAACAAAAATCCCCGATGAAGGTAAACAACACGTGGAACATCTAAGTAACGTTCTTATAATCTCCGTGAAGCAACCGGACCCCGATCAACTGGAAAGGATTATCAATAAAACTCAACCTTTCACCTCAGTGGCCTCTAAACGTCAAATTTACTCAAATTCCAAAAAATTCAATGATGTTTACCCAACAAAAAAAAAGGGACTATCAATACAGCAAGCGTATGTTAGTAAATACGTTTATAAATTGAGATAAATATAGCTCGTTTTATTCCCCAAACCTGCAGATTTTTTTAAAAAAATAGCTTTATTAATTAATAATTATGATTTTTATTTCTTTTATTTTTTTGTCTATGATGTATGATGATGGAATACTTAATTAGTGATATTAGTATTTCTATGTATTAATAATAATAATATATATTTATTTGTAAATGAATGCAGATCTTCTCAAAGCAAACCGGAATAATGGCAATAAATCATTTTGATTTCAAAAAATGCTTGAAAAAATCTATATTTTTTTTAACAATATAGTCACAGATGTTAGGAAAAATATATTAATTTTCCTTGAACTGTTAGAGAAAAGGAGAGCGGTGCTGTTGTTGCCAATAAAGTTGAAATGAATGAAATTGAGGACCCCCCCTTCAGTCGGAGGAAGATGCCCCTCCGGGACTTTTTAGGCAGGGTTGGCCGAGGCTTTGCCGGTGAACGGAGGCCCCCAGCTGCTCCGGTTACTGATTGCACACCTTATGCATTTTGCATGCGCCGTTTAGGCCACTTAGACGGGGAACGCGCCGGCTCCACGAGGAGATCCTTCATTCACATGCGAGTTTTCTGTTTAATGTTAATGGCGAGAGCTTAAAACAATCGTACGGCCCCCACCGAGCGCTAATAATAATAATAATAACAATAATAACAAACTGATTTATCTATACATTATACAGGGGGCCGGTCACTGATTTATCTATACATTATACAGGGGCCGGTCACTGATTTATCTATACATTATACAGGGGGCCGGTCACTGATTTATATATACATTATACAGGGAGCCGGTCACTGATTTATATATACATTATACAGGGGGGCCGGTCACTGATTTATCTATACATTATACAGGGGGCCGGTCACTGATTTATCTATACATTATACAGGGGCCGGCTCACTGATTTATCTATACATTATACAGGGGGCCGGTCACTGATTTATCTATACATTATACAGGGGACCGGTCACTGATTTATCTATACATTATACAGGGGCCGGTGACTGATTTATCTATACATTATACAGGGGGCCGGCTCGCTGATTTATCTATACATTATACAGGGGCCGGCTCACTGATTTATCTATACATTATACAGGGGGCCGGTCACTGATTTATCTATACATTATACAGGGGACCGGTCACTGATTTATCTATACATTATACAGGTGCCGGTGACTGATTTATCTATACATTATACAGGGGCCGGTCACTGATTTATCTATACATTATACAGGGGGCCGGCTCGCTGATTTATCTATACATTATACAGGGGCCGGTGACTGATTTATCTATACATTATACAGGGGGCCGGCTCGCTGATTTATCTATACATTATACAGGGGCCGGTCACTGATTTATCTATACTTTATACAGGGGGGCCGGTCACTGATTTATCTATACATTATACAGGGGGCCGGTCACTGATTTATCTATACATTATACAGGGGGCCGGTCACTGATTTATCTATACATTATACAGGGGCCGGCTCACTGATTTATCTATACATTATACAGGGGGCCGGTCACTGATTTATCTATACATTATACAGGGGACCGGTCACTGATTTATCTATACATTATACAGGGGCCGGTGACTGATTTATCTATACATTATACAGGGGGCCGGCTCGCTGATTTATCTATACATTATACAGGGGCCGGCTCACTGATTTATCTATACATTATACAGGGGGCCGGTCACTGATTTATCTATACATTATACAGGGGACCGGTCACTGATTTATCTATACATTATACAGGTGCCGGTGACTGATTTATCTATACATTATACAGGGGCCGGTCACTGATTTATCTATACATTATACAGGGGGCCGGCTCGCTGATTTATCTATACATTATACAGGGGCCGGTGACTGATTTATCTATACATTATACAGGGGGCCGGCTCGCTGATTTATCTATACATTATACAGGGGCCGGTCACTGATTTATCTATACTTTATACAGGGGGGCCGGTCACTGATTTATCTATACATTATACAGGGGGCCGGTCACTGATTTATCTATACATTATACAGGGGGCCGGCTCACTGATTTATCTATACATTATACAGGGGCCGGTCACTGATTTATCTATACATTATACAGGGGGCCGGTCACTGATTTATCTATACATTATACAGGGGGCGGTCACTGATTTATCTATACATTATACAGGGGGCCGGTCACTGATTTATCTATACATTATACAGGGGGCCGGCTCACTGATATAACTATACATTATACAGGGGGCCGTTCACTGATTTATCTATACATTATACAGGGTTTTACACCTTTAAAATAATTAAGAAATGTGACTATTATACCAAAGATCTTATATAAATGAACATAAATATACAATATAAGTATATATATGTATAGATAGATGAATGGATAGACAGATAGATAGAAATATATATACAGAAAAAATGTAATCGTAAAATATACAAAATGTTTTATATCCAGATTATTGTGGCTTGTTTTATGTATTATTATTGTAAATTATGCCCATAGGTTATTGCTGGTTATAGGCAGGTGTTCCTATTAACCTTAGTGAAGAAGGGGTTAAAGGTCACTAGGATCCATCACTAAAATCCTTTTAAAGCAGCTCTGGGGACCAGGACAGATGGGGGGGGCAGCTCCCAACGAACATCTTCTAATTATTTCTTACATCATAATTTACTGGCGCATTTTACACGATGATCACTTGCTTAATAATGACAACAGAGGGTTAATTACAGGAGCCGGCGACTGGTGACTCCGCTAAAGATAGGATACACCAAACACACGAGCCCTAACCAATTACTCACCGGTATCATAATATTACCCATGTGCTGGGGTATCTGTATAATATACACCCCCCCCCCCAGCGCTGTATACAGTAATATAACCCCCAGCGCTGTATACAGTAATATAACCCCAGCGCTGTATACAGTAATATACCCCACAGCGCTACGAAATGACTAGACCACGAAAGATAAGGATCATTGAACACCTGGATGACCATTTGGTGGAATATTGACCCGCCATGTTCAGGAGAAACATAGCAATGACGCACATGACATTTTGGGGCATTTATTAATAACAGGGGGCACAAGCGGTGCCAATTTCTCCAAAGAGAAGATTATGGCCACTCTCCTAGTCCCTATTAATTTAAATTGGATTCACTATAACTATTATGATGCACGGATGAACCTACAAAAGGAGGCTTTAATATTAATAATATAATATATAATATTATTAATGTAATGATATTCCAGCGTTCAATAAATAATGAGATCGGAGATTTCTATATTACATCATACTTCGATAATTCACGTGATTCCTTCATTCCTATAATTAACTAAGAATAATACCGTCTGCTGGCTGAGTTGTGAAATTGATGAGCGATCGCTTAATAAAGAAATAAAGCATAGAAGATCTGTAATAAAGTAATAAAGTGAGTAATAAAGAAATAATAATCTACTCGTCTGTTGATCTATAAATGGATCCATCATAATCTAGTTGGAACATTGGTTACATCTGGTGGATTACTTCTTATGGATGGAGATTCCGATTGGATGTAGACAGCCAGCTAGGAACAAGAGGGTGAAGAAGTGCAGCCACCGTAGACTACACCTCCAAGAGCAGTATGATAGGACCAGTTCAGAGAGCGTATCGACTTCCTACGAAGCAGATCTCTCGAGGAAATGAAGGCTGTACTCTTTGGATGGTAGATGACATTTTAGGTAGGACCTGTATTCCCCGCACTACCCGGACGGACCTATAGATCGGGAAGTTTCCCCTTTAGAACTTCTGTATCTCCTTACCGCGGTCACTTGTCCTACCCATCATGACCTCACACTTTTAATTGAACTTTAAGAAAGAAATGTTATTTTAAGGGATACCCCATAGTCACCAACGAACATGGTTTTGTGTCTTGCACTAAAAAGCATAATGCCGTACTGACTCGAGAGAAAACAGATGCTTTAGGGACCACCATCCTTCTCTAGATGCAAACCCACCATTCGTGGTCTGGGTACTCAAGCAAGGCCAAATAAGACAGTCCCTGAAGCCAGCCCAGTAGTCGCAGGCTTAGGGCCAATGGTCATAGGACATTATGGTCATAGCCACTAAATGTCCTATGGCCAATATGCGTAATGGCAGGACCAGAAGCACCGTCAACCACGAACACCAAATGGGTCACGGATCTGAGCTCTTCAAGAGAAGAACTTGGTCGTTCTCGTTAATCTTTATTTTAGTAATTTTGAGGTCCACCGTGTTCCCGAAGTTCTCACACGAATCGAGCGAGAGTGGAGAGAGAGTCCTCTCTTACCATGATCCTCTGCCCAGGGATCAAATGAAGCTCATCAATTGTGGACCTTTGACCTTGACGGCCATGAATGAGCGAGGTTACCGCAGAGACCAATCAGCCGTTAAGTAGATCAAGAAGCTTGTAATCACTACATTAATTTCCGAGTCAATATTGGTTGTAAATACACTTGGCACTTGCGTGTCCCTGGGGCATATGTTTCATTTTTATAAACATCTATTATATATTTATGGTGAAACATAACCCAGATTATTACATTTACGATCGTCAAATTGGAATACATTTTCTCGATATGAGTTGATTAAAAGCATCATGTTATAAAACTTTGAAAGCAGAACCGGCATTTTTCTTAAATTTCTGCTGTACACTAAATAAAACCCCCAAAAATGCTGTTTATAAATGAAATAAGAAAAATATACATATTATACCCCCCCCCCTGTATGTTTACACAATGGGAACATCCATCTTAACTTCCTGTTCTCGGATCTGCAGGATTATTCTTCCCCCGCTGTCTCCTATTGTTGAGTTGCTGATTGTTGCTGATTGGTTCAGGCAGCCTTTGTAAGAGTGGGCGGGGAAAGAGAAGGGAGAGAACTTCCAGACAGGAAACTGAGTGGATAATGCTGGTTCTGCCACAGGCTGCCACTCATCTCAGCTTCCATGAGGATCATATCTAAACGAAGTGCCTCCAAAGCAGTTATGATGATTAAATAACACAAAGTGCGAGCTATAGATAGTTTTAATCAGCGTTTTGTAAGGTGACCATTTTAATTAAATATTACAGTTGCGTCACGTCAGAAGAATTAGAGATCTTGCTATTGTAGGGTGAATCTTCAGAGGTCTCCCACATGACGGAAGATCTCAATGGAGGAAACCGAAGTTAAATAGTAAAAGGTTCTTCTGAATAGTGTTTGATTCCTTGAAGAGCCTTCCTTAGATAAGGACAGTGATGGCTTCCTAGAGCATCATGTCCAGAAGGGGCTGCAGTCCTCCCGCCGCAAAACAAGGGGGCAGATTCCCTCTTTGGTGACCAGGCCTCCTAGTGTCCAAATGGACTTGTTACAAGATCTGTGATCTCTTCTACCAGCTGACGATGGACACCGAGCCAGCAAAGCCTCCATAAAGGGCCAGAAAGCGCCGAGATATGACATTCTATCCCGTTGCTCGACAGAAAGGATGGCTGTCGGGGTGGGGGTAGCTAGGGGTGCAGCCCTGGCTCAAGCCAGGGTATATACACAATTGTATACGAAAAATCTCATACCCTCCAAGTGTCCCTCTTTGGCCGTGTGAAATGTTGGCCCTCAAACTCCACATACACCCCAAGTCTATGGCTTAAACTCCCAATATTCACCATATCTTATACGCTCCCTCTCCAACGCGGTCACCAAAGAGGCAAAGCCATCTCTACATGTCTATACGTCTTCACACATGCAGAGAATATGCTACTACTTGGTCTTGTGAGGGTTAAGTTATTATTATTTTTTTACTATAGCCCTCAGGGGCTTTTAAGGGCCAGAGACCATTGGAAGTGAAATTTCCTGTTGGTTATTTACATTTCCAGAGAAAGCGTATGGCTACATTAATGAGACAGATATTGCAATCAATGCCCATTGACTTCCAAGCTATCTTAAGTTGGAGTTTGCCGACTCAGCACTTTCCTGGCTCTTTAAGATGTTTAAGATCGGATGAAGACAGAGAGGTCTGAATGCTTATGCATCAAGCTTACTAAGTCCTGAACCTCTCGGCCGCCTCCACTGCTCTCGTGTTAACGTGATCTGAAAATGATTTCTAACTCGGGGAACGTTCTACGTGACGTCCGCGGCAGAGGCCCCGACTAATAGACCTTATCATCTATCCACATATATATATATATATATATATATATAAATATATATATACAGAGAGACAGCCCCTGCTTCTGCCCCAGGATGTCTTAATTCACATACATTTTATTGCCTCCTTATTAAATTATTATTAAATATTTTTACAGCCCCCCCTCCATTGTAAGCGCTGGGGAATCTGGCTGCTCTCTCTCTCTGTCTCTCTCTCTCTCTCTCTCTCTCTCTCTCTCTCTCTCTCTCTCTCTCTCTCTCTCTCTCTCTCTCTCTCTATATATATATATATATATATATATTAAAATTGAACGTAATATACACACAATCTGTGTATACAATTAACACAATTTATCACAGCCGGAAATGTACTGAACGATGTTTACAATCACTTAGGTCTTTTGAGTTTTTTTTATAGATTTTATATTACCATATAAGGTATAAAGCATGACTCGGGCACTATCTATAACATACAGCTGAACACATAAAATAAAACACGTGAGACATGAGGTCGTTGGAAAAGTGTAAGGCCACAGCGCTTTATTACTGTGACAAATGAAGAAATAAAAGAAGATATGAGATAGGTTATGCATACATCACATTTTAAAACCAGATAACATTTTGTAGGGATATCCCGCCAAATACCATGCGGAGACCGCTGGGTCGGAACACCCTACCCTTTAAAGTTCCCCCAGGGACTGAACCCGTGGAGAAACTGAAATACACATAACTGAATGGTATAACAACCAATAAAACACAGTATACCTATCTCAAAACATCCGCCATAGCTAAAAAATAAAATTAAGAAGGAGACAATTAAAAAAGGGGAGGGAGGGCAGGGATTCACTGCTTTAAGCGCTGGTCAAAGTATCTGACCAGCGGCGGGAAAAAGGGGTCACCTAAATAGACAGCCAAAAAAAACCCCACCCAACCAGCCGGGGAACCCCATAGGGTGTCCTTTATCTGACCCCCTAAGAACTGGCAACAAGCTTTCTGTTAGACTAGGCCCAGTCATGCAGCCCTTCCTCTTAATATCCAGGGCTTGACTTTCTTTTTCTTGAACGATATTGCAAAGTGAAGAGGGGGACAAAGTCGCACTTATTAAATCGCCTTCTCATGGAAGCCAAGACAAGATCACCAAACTGACCACTTCCCCGGGATAGGCATGGACGCGGTTCATGGCGGGGACATTTTTAAAGTAACTGGACTCAGAGATAGTAATGGATAGACTGCCAAGATACCCACGTATGCACTGCCCTTCCACACGCCTGCCCATACACACACGTATATTTACACTTGCCCTTATACACAAACATCCTAGCATACACTCGCCCTTACACACACGCTTTCTTGCACACACATACAATTATGCACACCTTCTCTCTCTTACCTCTCTCTCTTTCCTATCCCTCTTTCACTTCTCTCTCTCGCACTCTCTTTCTGTCTCTTCCTCTTCTCTATTTCTCTTCCCTTTCACTCTCTCTCTTCTCTTTATCTTCTCTATTTTCTTCCCTTTCACTCTCTCTTTTCTCTTTCTCTCATCCAACCGTCTATTTCTCTTTCCTTTCTCTCTTGCTGTCTGTCCTTACTTTCTCTCTCCCTCTTCCCTTTCTCTATTATTCTCCCCTTCTCTCCGCCTTTCTCCCTCTGTCTCTTTCACTTTCTCTATCTCTCTTTCCCTTTTCTTCTGTCCTCTCTGTTTTTCTCCAAAGAATTGATTTTAATAATTGGAGCTGGGGCGAGAGCACAAGTTTTTTTCCTACGGGCCTATTGATACGAAAATCACGCACTATTGGTCGTTTCAACATGAAGATAGAAACCTCCACTCTGCTGGCAGATCGGCCCCATCCGGCCCCCGTCTAGTCGCCCGTTTCTCCTGCTGCAAAGACTCAAACCTTAATCAGTCGTTGGTCTCGTCTTTGATTCAGGAGCCGTATGTCCATCCCATGCATGTTTAATACCCTCACTGTATTACCCTCTACCACTTCTGCCGGGAGGCTGATCCCCTTCTCCACTACTCTCTCAATGGAGAAATGCCTTCTACTTACATTTAATTCCATCCGAAGACACCTCTGAGACCCCGAAAGCCTTTGTGATTCTAAATCTTTTTCTATTTTGCGTCGATAAAGCGTTTGACCTTCGGCTGAAGATGCTGTGTTTAAGATACATTTATGAGAAAATTCAACTCAAGTGCAGTTTATACAAAACATATAAAGAAGATATAAAGAAAAAATTCGCTAAATGTTATGTGAGGTGTTAGTGATTGACCCTCGGAGAGAAATGATTGGGGTAATTAAATTGAAATGAAATCTATTGTTAATTTAGTTCATTAAAACCTTTATTATTTTTTTTTTTAGCAATATTATTTCCCCAATACCTGACATTTCATTGCATTATTTATACATTTTCATTAAAGTTTCATGAAAACACTTAATCTCCCCCGCGGGTATCTACTTTATTTAATATGTGGTATTATAAAACTGAGTTCATGTTTCTGTAACTATAATTTATATACATGGGATATGATAATAATAATAATAATAAAAATATATATATATATATATATATATATATATACACAACTTATATATATATATATATATATATACTGTATATATATTTATATATATGCAATACTTTATGTTTCACTTCTATTTATATATAATTATCTATATTTACATACAAATACATCATCATTTTAATTTATATATATATATATATAATAATGATAATTATATATTGTATTTTTATATATATATATATATATATACTCACATTTTAATGTATAGTATATATGTATATATATACAAATATACTATACATTAAAATGTGAGTTATTGAGTTGGTAATTGTATGAACAATGGGTAAAAAAATGTAGAATATATATATATATGTGTGTGTGTGTGTGTGTATATATATGTTAATTTTTGAAGAATAATTTAAAATGGTTACAAATATTTTTGTATTATTTTATTTTCATTTTTTTTTTTTTTAACAAAAATATAAAAAAAATATTTTTGGAAAGCCAGAAACGCAGCAAGCATTGGTGTGAGAGACTCTACTCCAAGGCTTATGTACCAAAGTGCGTAACATCGCTGTTATTCAGTTTGTGGACTCCGAGGCTTAACATGATAATTAAAGAGAAGGACTCATTTCATGCCTCGTTAGATCGCTCTGGGAAAAAAGGAATTCTATATTAGAATCTGACGAAAGCTTAAGATTCGGTGACTTTATGTTACGCGGGGTATATATTACACCGTACAACACTATGAGCCGCCAAAGAGGGGCCTCGTTGGATTTTGGGTTTGGGTTTGGCTGGGTTGGATGATGGAATTTCAAAACCTTTTTTGGATATTATGTCTATAAAAAATATATAAATGACCAATGAATAATTCTTTGAATAAGGCCAAAATATCCCAAAACTGGATAGGGGAAGAGGGCAGAGGAATTTGCGACATTTAAAGAGAGACATTTAAAAGTTGCAGTTATATAGAAAAAACTTTCTGGGGGTAAATGTATTTATATAAAATTTTATAATTTACATATAATTTCCTTCTATTAACCTAAAAGGGTTTTTAACTAAATTAATATATGAATCTATCTACCTGTAGTTTGTATTTTTGGGAAGCAATGTAAGGGTTTCAGAAATTTTTAAAGGGATTGTTTAATATTACGAAAGCAGCAGACTCTGGCAAAAAGTGGCGGAACTAGCATGATATATATATATATATATATTTCTCATATTACTAAAAAATGCTGTTTTTTTTATTTAAAAAAATCCTAATTTAGCAAAATATCGTCACACATTTTTGGTAAATACACCTTTTTTTTTTTTTTTTTTTTTTTATTTTTTCCCGAAGTAGTTTCTTTCTTTCAATATCAAAAAAATAATGACATTAAAATTTACATAAAAAAATAATTTATAAAAATATAATGAATTATGAGAACCATGTAATATAAATATATATATATTTATTTATTTATTTTTTAAATATTTTTTTTTCTTACAGCCTTGTGTTCTGTTTTTCTTGGATGATATATATATATGGATGAGATATATATATATGAATTAGGTATATATATATATATACCGTATATATATATGCCTATCAGGTATTGTTATTGCTCAATTGGCCAAGAACCCGATGCGGAGGATCTCAGGAAGGCTTTTGCGTCTTAACGTTTAATGTTTTCCTTTTGCTTCTCAGCATCTTTGGCGGGAGCAGTTGGCGGGGGTCTAATTTATATAAATACCGTGGGAAATGGGAAAAAAGTTCCTCGGAGTGCAGTTGAGGCTGACCTCAATAACAAGCTACCTCTAGCTCTGCCTCGCAGCCGGATCGCGGGCAGAGGAGCTTACAGAAATGCATACCCAGCACATGCGCTAACTGGACTGGGATAGAAATTTAATGGTCACTAAGGGGTTGGAAGGTAAAGGATTTTTTTTTTTCTTCCGAACCGCGCATTATCTAAACAAATGTTTTCCTAAACTGCTGAAGTGCGGGCAAATAATGACACCGGAGTGGGTGCTTTGCATTAAAAATTCATAGTGTCTGATATTAAAACTTTTTAGTTCATCATGTCCAGGAACTAGGCTAATTCAAACAAACGAGGGGGTCACCGCATCTTAAAAGGACGAGCGCACGAAGCCTGCAATGCAGCCGGCTGCGCTATACACGGGCCGCTTGTGCTGCGCCGCCGTTTGCGGCGGGTTGGAGGGCTGGCGGCGTGAAGGGGTTTAGGTCGTAGAAATAGTCTGATTAAAACAAGTCCCTGGGGCTTCAAATAGTTAAACATACACAAAATAATAATGAAAAAAAATAGTTTAAAAAACCAGAACAAATAAATGGTTAAAAGCAAAACAAAAAAGTTAGAAAACAGTACAAATAAATAGTTAAAAAAACAGTACAAATAAATGGTTAAAAGCAAAAAAATTTATAAAAAAATAGTTATAAAAAAAAATACAAATAAATGGTTAAACAAAAAAAAATGTAAAAAAACAGTACAAATAAATGGTTAAAAGCAAAAAAAATAGTTTAAAAAAACAGTACAAATAAATGGTTAAAAGCAAAAAAAATAGTTTAAAAAAACAGTACAAATAAATGGTTAAAAGCAAAAAAATAAAAAAAAATAAAAAAAAAATAGTAAAAAAAACTACAAATAAATGATTAAATGCAAAAAAAAAAAACAGGAAAAAATGCGGAAAACATAAAGGTAAAAATTGCAATTTTTTTAAATCAAATTATTGCAATAAAAGTTAAGGCAGCGGGATATTCTGTTTTGTTTTTGTTATCATTATTATTGCTGTAATAATAATAATAATAATAGAAATAATAATACGACTGTTATCTGACATGCGCGTGGTGGTTATTTGGGAGTCGGCGTTCGTTGGGGGTAAAGTTGCCGTCTTGTTAGATCTCTGAGCTCGTCTAATGAACTGTTTATGTAGCCCATGTTGGCGAAATGTGTAGATAAATTATATAAAGATACATTTACACAATTACATTATAAAAGTAACTTAAAAATGCATTATTAATGACCCTTTATATCAGTTATTAATATTAATGGAGTCCCCGCGCTCTACGCTTCCTGCAAATAAAATCAGTTTCACGCAGCATGCTTTAAAAACCATAGTTGCCAACAGTCCCTAATTTCACAGGTCAGTCCATGGTGGAGAGGTCAGGGTGGGCAGCTTCGCAAACCTCCACTTCCATTGCAGCTTGGGCACACTCTTGGGGGGATGTTGAGGGGACCCAAAGGACAACTGCCTAGGCACCCAAGTATCCCGGTTCAAGTAAGACAGTCCCAATTTTTATCTGCTGTCACATTGACCAGTATTTGTGGGCGGTTGGGTGTTTGGTTTGGTTGAGGAGATCCTCTGATCTCCCCTGAACAGCCCAGGAATGTAAAAGAAAACTCAATGGGGGGTCTCTACTGTTGTGCCCCCCCCAACACATGTGCAAAGAAAGCAGAGGATGGCTGGTAACACATAGCCCCAGGGGCAAGTCCAGCTATGTACCCCAGCAATAAACAGAACCCATATGGCAGAAAACACACTAAGTGACTCTGTGGAAGAAGGACAGAAAGGATCTAGTCATGTAAATGCTGCATACATTTCCTGTTGCTCTTGACACCCTGGTGGCAGTGCGTGGAACTGCAAGTAAAAAAAGTTTACGCTAGCGGCCCAAAATGTTTCAGTGAGTGCAGCACTGGGGGTAATAACCCTCCTGCTCAAACACCACACTGAGCTGATGCTTTATGGCAATGCTAATGAAGTCCGTTCCTCCATAGACTTTCATTAATCAGAGAGTCTGGCTGTGTGATTAAGACTGAGCCATTCTTTTGCTTACCACAGGCAGTATGATAAGGAGTCGGGGGGGGGGTTAGTAGATCGGGGATCGGATAACAGAGCGAGAATCATACAAACGGCTGATATGCAGCTGCCTGAAAACTTTATATTATGGAGTAAAAAACTAGTTTTATTTTAAAACAGGAAACAATAAAATACTTTTGAAACAATTTTCAACAGTTTGGTGGAAATTAAGAAAGAAAAATTCCAAAAACAAAACAAACGCAAAATCTGTTACCTTAAACGATCCCAAAATGTGAGTTTCTAAAAAAAAAATTCTAATATTTTTGATATTCTGTTTTTAAGTGAAAGAAATCTTGTTGACTGTGAGATCCGTATCGGGACGGAGGAAGTCTGGAGCCCCGAGCCTCCCTCAGCACTTAATGTGAACCATTGTTAAAAGCTCAACGTCAAAATAACTTATATGAAGACATCGCAAAAGTGGCAGTAATGATTTTTCGCGTCACTTAAAGATTGGAGACGTCCTTAATTACTCTTTGGCGATGGGCATTCGGGGGGGGGGTGCACCAGAGGTCCAGTATGTGCTATGAATAATTTAGGTTACTTTTAAATAATCAAATGGCTGTATATAGTACACCGAGTTATGGTGGCCACTTACTGGAAGGAGCCTTAGTGATTTCAGAACGCGTGGGTATAAGAGATAAAAAAAAATCATAAAAATCCATCAAAAACCTTATTTACTTCAATATACGGAGGCCGTCTGAGATATAACATTTCTCTACTTATCAGATGAGGCGGTAAGTAAAGGGTCAAAAGGCGTGCAAATGGATAAAGCTGAATTATTGGGATCTCCCACCATTTCTTTTATTCCTAGTATCAGATTAAAAAGAAGTTTCCACAAACATCGCTCCGGGTTACTTTTTATAACCGTTGTAGTTTTTTGCCCCATAATATAAAGTTTTCAGGCAGCTGCATATCAGCCGTTTGTATGATTCTCACTCTGTTATCTGACCCTCAATCTACTAAACACCCCGACTACTTATCATACTGCCTGTGAGGAGCAATAGAGTGGCTCGGTCCTAATCACCCAGTCAGACTCTCTGACCAATGAAAGTCTATGGAGGACGGACTTCATTAGCATCGCCATAAAGCATCAGCTCAGTGCGGCGTTTGAGCCGGGAAAGTCACCCAAAATATCACATGACTGACAGCACCGGCGGCTCCAGGACTGCAGATATGTTTATTGGGACAGAAGGAAATGAAAGCAAGCTTTTGTATACAATGTGTATTATTATTGACTCATATAGCGGCATCATATTCCGAAGCGTTGTACAACGTGTGACGGCGCTGAGAGTTATTTTATTCCATGGGACCTCCCGTTTTAATGGTACTGGGTAGACATTGTTGAGGTTTCTCCACAGGCTTCCCAGTAGCCACCGATATTAATTGATCCATCAGTGTTCATCTGAGGGGTCCCTAAACACACTTTGGGGGTCCTTGAAGACACCGAGAAACGCTATTCTCCGTCCGTGTCTATATTTATCCCAGTCTCGGATCTTGAATATTCAGTTAAAGAAACCTCATCATCTTCTTGTAAACATCTTGTCTTCAGAGACAGGGGGGGTTTTATTAGCAGCAATAAATTATTCGGGGTTAATGTTATCGCCCGGCGCATTAAACTGCCGGAGGAACAGTTTTTTTTTTTTTATGAAAGTGAATATAATTTTCTGTGTGTAAATGTAGAATTATTTTATTATTATTATTAATATTATTACTAAGTTAACAAAAACATAAAAAGTGCAAAGAATAAATATGGTAAATACAACTTTTATACACTTTTTTTTAAAAAAATAAATCATTCTGGCTGATTTTGTTTTGAAAATGTCATATCTTCTTTATTTTTGTTAAGTTATAACAATCCCATAGGTAATAGGAACAATATTAAACGAATATTATTTAATAAATCCAAATATATATGTTTTAAAAAATAATGTAATAAAATAAAATTTCAAAAATTATCTGATTTTTTCCACATTAATATGAAATAAAAATTCAATTAGTCAAAATATTTTTTGTTTTAAAACGATCTTTTAGCATTTCCATGAAATACGTATCCGCTAATCCACAAAGGCTGGGCTACAGATAATAAGATCGTTTTACTTCACTGAGAGGGTAGTAGAGCAGTGGAACAGCCTCCCAGCAGAAGTGGTAGCGGCTAATATAGTGAGGGAACTTAGACACGCATGGGGTAGACATACGGCTCCTGAATCGAAAATCAAAAAAATATTAAATGTCCGTCACCCCCCCCGTTTTTCCTTTTCATCCTTGTCATTGGATTTGGGGTTAAATAATCTAAATTCCTCGTTTAAATTCCGTGTAAGGGATGATAAATGACACTGATTCTCGCTTTCACCGGAGAAGTTCCCATTAATCCGTCGCCCACCCAGAGACCCCCCAGGACTCCCATTACAGTCACATCGCATCTGGAAACCTTTATCGCCAGTCCCGACCGATACGTAACGATTCGCTTCTCACCCCGAACGGCTTCAATAATTTACAGAGGATTCGGAGCGCTCCCCGTGCATCAGCGCCGATCCGTGTTGACAAACAGACAGAAGACGTTATACCCTTCAAATGACCTTGTAATAATTATCGTCCAAGTTTCGTTTCTTAAAGGGACGGCTCTGGTGCTGCAGCTTTCCTCCTTCTCCGTGATCTGGTGATTCTTGCCACTGATTGGATCTTTGAAGGAGCCAATAAGTGGCAGGAAAGCGTTTCTGTTGAAATCCTTTGGAGCCGTTCTCCCGTCACCCCCCATGTTATATATATATATGTAATAAGTTATAACCATACCTGGGAACTTTCTGGCTCCTGCTACCCGGATCCCCCCTATGGGATGCAGGTAGGAGGTCCCGCCGAAGTCAGTGGGCGGTCCTGCCGACATTTTTGGAGGGGAAGAGGGTGGGATGTGGAGCGTGCAGCAATGCCCCCCCCCCCCCCGCGACCCGGGGTTACACTGCGGTGACCCGGAGACCCGGCGCTTCACCTGGAGTCTACGGGCAAAACCCAGAGAGTTACCAGGTGTGGTAATAACCGACCCTTACTCTAGGCTCTAATACCGGCCCTCATGGAGACCGTGACTTGTCGCTATTTGAAGATACAGTTAATTGAGTCACCTGCATTCAAGTAGGGATATCACCCATAACATATTGGGGCAAAAACACTGATTGGGAGTCTAGGATATGTAGACTAGGAAGGAGTCAGTTCCAAAAAGGTGTGACCCTATCTGCCCCCTTCACCCCTTAACCACTGGTTACACTGCTCTCCCCTCCCAATTTATGTCTGATCACCCTGACAGGGACTGGGGTAACGAGGTGGGTCTGACTCACTAAGGTCGGCGTCCGCGTAATCAGTTTACCTGGCCAGTTTTGCCCGGCGACTCACGGTGAAGCGCAACTTCTCCAGGTCCCCGGGTCACCACTGTTATTGCCACATGCCCCGCCCACTTCCCCTCCAGCAACACTGGTATGAGAGGACGGCCCACCAACATCAGCAGGACTGTATACAGTGCTGGGGGGTTATATTACTGTATACAGCGCTGGGGGGGTTATATTACTGTATACAGCGCTGGGGTTATATTACTGTATACAGCGCTGGGGGTTATATTACTGTATACAGCGCTGGGGTTATATTACTGTATACAGTGCTGGGGGGTTATATTACTGTATACAGCGCTGGGGGTTATATTACTGTATACAGCGCTGGGGGGTTATATTACTGTATACAGTGCTGGGGGGTTATATTACTGTATACAGCGCTGGGGGTTATATTACTGTATACAGCGCTGGGGGTTATTACTGTATACAGTGCTGGGGGGTTATATTACTGTATACAGCGCTGGGGGGGTTATATTACTGTATACAGCGCTGGGGTTATATTACTGTATACAGTGCTGGGGGGGTTATATTACTGTATACAGCGCTGGGGTTATATTACTGTATACAGCGCTGGGGTTATATTACTGTATACAATGCTGGGGGTTATATTACTGTATACAGCACTGGGGGGTTATATTACTGTATACAGCACTGGGGGGTTATATTACTGTATACAGCGCTGGGGGGTTATATTACTGTATACAGCGCTGGGGTTATATTACTGTATACAGCGCTGGGAGTAATATTACTGTATACAGCGCTGGGGGTTATATTACTGTATACAGCGCTGGGGGGGTTATATTACTGTATACAGTGCTGGGGGTTATATTACTGTATACAGCCCTGGGGGGTTATATTACTGTATACAGCGCTGGGGGGTTATATTACTGTATACAGCGCTGGGGGGTTATATTACTGTATACAGCGCTGGGGGGTTATATTACTGTATACAGCGCTGGGGGTTATATTACTGTATACAGCGCTGGGGGTTATATTACTGTATACAGCGCTGGGGGTTATATTATTGTATACAGCGCTGGGGGTTATATTACTGTATACAGCGCTGGGGGGTTATATTACTGTATACATTGCTGGGTGGGAGGGGGTTATTATTAATGTATACAGTGCCGGGGATGGAGGGAGACAGACAGAAGTCCGTTCTTCTGAGTGCATGTATTTAAAAACCACAAGAAATGAATAAATAATCTAATGAAATGCGCTGCCGGGAATAGCCCAGCGGACCTGCGCGGCGCGGCGGGGAGAGGCTGCAGCTGCTCTGCGGTTAGGGAAGTCCATGCGCTGCCGTCTCTCCTGACCCGTTTATTGTACGCTTGTGTCTTGCGGGTTTCATCAGACGCTCTATTATTCATCATCAGTCAGTAACTGTTCCTCGCGCCGTTACCACCCCGTCACCGCAAGCGCTTTAACCTGCTTTCTGTTTATCTGAGACTGTTTGCACACGCAACCGACACGCCTGAACACGCAACCAACACGCCAAATCAACACGTGGAGTCACACAGAGGCTTCCAACAGACCCATCCGGCCCCCGTCTAGTCGCCCATTTCTCCTGCTGTAAAGACTGAAACTTTAATCAGTCGTTGGTCTCGTCTTAGATTCAGGAGCCGTATGTCTATCCCGCGCATGTTTAATCCCCTCGCTGTATTACCCTCTACCATTTCTGCTGGGAGGCTGTTCCAGAAAAGAAAGGCGGCATGTCGGGGGCATCTTATCCTTTTCGTTATATCTTGACTGCAGCAGCCTCGACTCAAGTGCTAGGCATTCCCACAAACACCCCCCCCACACACACAATGAATACACAACAACCATGTTTGGGTAGAAAAGGCCACAGCCGATTTTATTTTAACAGGACAATGACCAATAAATAACATAAATAATTAACATTAACCATTTAATGTAACAAAAACCTCCCCAAGCTTACCAGGTTATCCAGGTACCACACAGGGAAGGACGTACCGGGACGCGCAAACCCAGACCTGAGGTTCCCAGCCCCACCTGCCAGGAAACCTCCCGCCACGAGTCCCACCAAATGCTCTCCCCGCCGCATTAACCCCCGACATACCTGGTAAGCTTACACACCACCGTGACAAAAACACACACCAGAAACACTCGACACAAAACAGAAGGCAGGGAGGGTGCGACAAACAACGAGTGATAAGGTGACACGAAAATGGCGCCTACCCTAGTGGCGCCAACCCCTTAAATAACCCACCGTTAACCCCTCCCCAAATAATGCCGCCAAAGCCTAGCCCTGCTCGGCACCCAGTCAAGGGCCCACTCTGGCCCATTCTGAGCCCCGTGGGCTTCATTACCAAAAGTAATGAGAGTCGGAGCTGCCGGCCGGCAGGGAGCTCTCCATGGTGCTGAAACGCTCAGCCTGCTGGATGCTGACGCAGGGATATCTGCTGCAACTCCTATAATGCTCAGGCAGCCTCTGCAGTGTGAGCGACCGTAAAAAGGATTCATTAACCAGTTCCCTGCCGATTCTCAGATACTCCTGCCTGGGTAAAGTGAGGAAAAAAAAGACATTTCATTCACTACATCACACTACACTTTTCGGCTCTGCTGGGCAGATTCTCCGGCTTTTACCCCAGTCTCGGGTGAGGGGCAGATTCTCAGGGTTTTTACCTCAGTCTCAGGGTGAGGGGCAGGTTCTCAGGGTTTTTACCCCAGTCTCGGGTGAGGGGCAGATTCTCAGGGTTTTTACCTCAGTCTCAGGGTGAGGGGCAGGTTCTCAGGGTTTTTACCCCAGTCTCGGGTGAGGGGCAGATTCTTAGGGTTTTTACCTCAGCCTCGGGGTGAAGGGGCAGATTCTCAGGGTTTTTACCTCAGTCTCGGGGTGAAGGGGCAGATTCTCAGGGTTTTTACCTCAGTCTCGGGGTGAAGGGGCAGATTCTCAGGGTTTTTACCTCAGTCGCGGGGTGAAGGTGCAGATTCTCACGGCTTATACCCCAGTCTCGGGTGAGGGGCAGATTCTCAGGGTTTTTACCTCAGTCTCGGGGTGAAGAGGCAGATTCTCAGGGTTTTTACCTCAGTCTCGGGGTAAGGGGCAGATTCTCAGGGTTTTTACCTGAGTCTCGGGGTAAAGGGGCAGATTCTCAGGGTCACCCAGTCTGGAGCCGACGCCTTCATATTCTCCACTGATTTAATGATCTCTGAGCGTCCTGATTGGTGCTTCTCCCCCTGCTATATGACAGCTGGAATCCCTGCTTAAATACAGGTGACTTCATTCAGAATATCTTCACCTCCTGACATGTCACGGTTTCCATAGTGACCGTTATTAGAACCATTTGACTGCCACCCTCAGCTGTAATAGAATCTGAACTATGGGCAGCTAAAGAGTTAATATTTAAAGAACCCCAAGTGCATATAAGAGATACCCACCACGCATCGAGCCGACGGGCATATCCAGCGGGCGGTCACATGACACAGAACCCCATCCCCTCTGAGTCGGGTGATTACTGGGCGCCGGTGGCCCCCCGGAGTGTCCCCGCTGGGTCACATGGCCAGTCGCTGACTGTAGAAGGCGAATGGGAGACAAATGGATTTCTACTTCCAGCTTATTTCCCGCTTCAGGATTTGGGGGAAAATGATAAAGAAAGAAAAAAAAACGGTGAAATCAGAGAAAATTCGCAAATCCTCAAAAAAATGGGAAAAATAGAATTTCTGCTCCTGTTTAAAAAATAAAGGTTTGGAGTTTTAGGAATATCCGATAATATGGTGTTAAGTGAATGTATTTATACATCTTACAGACAGCCAGCGGATGTATGGATCAAAAGGTAGAAACCTAGAATTTCCCAATGGATCGGCCCCATTCGGCCCCCGTCTAGTCGCCCGTTTCTCCTGCTGTAAAGACTTAAACCTTAATCAGTCGTTGGTCTCATCTTAGGTTCAGGAGCCGTATGTCTATCCCATGCATGTTTAATACCCTCACTGTATTACCCTCTACCATCTCTGCTGGGAGGCTGATCCACTTATCCACCACCCTCCCGGTAAAGTAAAACCCCCTGTTGTTCAGGATACATATATCTCATGAAGATACATCGCGCTGCTAGCAGACCAGAGAGGATTTTGTAACCAGGCGCCCCGCAGAGTTTAGAATGCGTGTCAACAAATTCCGGAGTGAATAATGTAAAAACAACGGAATTATCTAATAAATATGGATCAGTCTGAATTCTCTGCTCCCCGCGGAATAAACTCGTTTCACCAGAACCCGGCGTCTCGAGACAATCCTTAATCCTTCTGCGGATCAATTTCTATTCCTCGCGGCCGCGGGCAGACTAAGTACCGGCAAACTGCGAATGATCCAATCGAAGACGGATTTGCCAAAGTTTTAGTAAATTTTAAATGGGAGATCATAATATTCATCGATTCCTGGGCTCTTGTCAGAAGTGCATAAAAAGGCTTGTTCCGTGCGTTCCGTGCGTTCCGTGCGTTCGCTGATTACAATCCATCAATTAGCTTTTTCTTTTCTTTTAATATTCGGAAATATTTATTCTGAGAACAGATTAAATTACTTTTTCCTCCCCTAAGAAATCTAAAAAAAAAAAATAATAGTCATTTTTAAAGCACTTTCAGTGTGTTCTTGATCTAGTTATAGTGAAAATTTATTAGCAAATTATTTTATATGCCTGAGGAACCAAAGCCGAAGCAGGGAATGCACAACAACCCAGAACCCGGCCGGGAGATTGGCCCCATCCGGCCCCCGCCTACTGTAAAGACTCAAACCTTAATCAGTCGTTGGTCTCGTCTTAGATTCAGGAGCCGTATGTCTATCCCATACATGTTTAATACCCTCACTGTATTACCCTCTACCACTTCTGCTGGGAGGCTGTTCCACTTATCTACCACCCTCTTCATAAAATAAGTGACTTTGTACAGCAGTATATGCAATTAGGTCAGTGTGTTTAATATCCAGGTGGGAGATCAGTGTCCTCATAGGCCCCTCGGCCCTTCCCAGTAACTCACATAGGCATTGCCACACCTACTTACACAATCGTACACTCCACATACACACATACACACACTTACAATACATACACTAACACACACTCATGCTAACACATAGTTGCTCACACACACAAACTTCCACATTCATGCTCACACACAAACATTTACACATACACTATCACTCCAACATACATACTCCCTCCCTCCCTCTCACTAGACGGGCCGGATGGGGCCGATCTGCCACCGGGTTCTGGGTTTCTATAGGGCTGTGGGCTCAGGATTATGCCGCCGGTTGCCTGGCGGACAGAGCCGGACGCCGGGACTCAGACGCCAAGTAAATTAGGATTAATTTTTAAGACACTCCAAGTGCTTTATTTGGTTACTTTTTATAATGAAAGCCACAATATTGAAGAAAAAAATAAAACATTCCTGATAAAACGTCGCTTCTCCCCCAGCAGAGCTTCTGACGGCAGCCGGATAACGCGCCGGGAGCTGAGACGCTGCGCGGGGTGATAATTACCAATTAAAGTGTGGATAAGAATAAAAAAGGAGGCATTATTTGACTGGGACTTTGCAGAAAAAGCCGGTTCAGCAGATAAAGGGCTGAGACAGACAATTATCGGCTTTCGAGCCAATCCGGCGTAAATATATGAATCTGTGACTCCTCAGATCTCTTTCCACAAAGTTCTCCGGAAGAGACTACGTTGGATCATCTAGACTGTACCGAGAGAAGCGAGAGAGCGGGGGGGTCCCCATGAGACACTAGTGACATCACATGTAACAACAATGACATCACACATCTCATGCATGGGGCACTAGAACCCACCAGCAGATCGGCCCCATCTGGACTGTCTAGTCGCCCGTTTCTCCTGCTGTAAAGACTGAAACCTTAATCAGTCGTTGGTCTCGTCTTAGATTCAGGAGCTGTATGTCTATCCCATGCGTGTTTAATACCCTCACTGTATTACCTGCTACCACTTCTGCCAGGAGGCTGTTCCACTTATCCACCACCCTCTCAGTAAAGTAAAACTTCCTTCCATCACATCCTCATTTCTTATTCATTACATCCCGTGGACACCAGTGACATCACAGATTCCCTGTTACATCACTCAACATGAGAGACATTTGAGGACGAGGGGTAAATCTTGAGCAGTTGCCCCTGCAGGAGGGTAACCTTTCCATAAACGGAGCTACAGAATCCATTGGCGTCATATCAATAAGATACATGTTAATAAAAACCCCGCATGGAGGGGCAGATACACATTTTGCCCTCGGGTCCCATTAGTTCTGATTCATTAGCGACAGCATGGCCCATTCTTCATCAGGGATTTACATGCTTAGTAGCAGGACTGGTGAGCGCTAAAGCCGGGAGAGCAGGTTGCTACACACTTCATTTCTGGAAAGACCTTGACATATTGGTTTTGGGGGGCAATCGTTAACCCTTTCACTTCCCGGTGTCCCCGCTTTCCAGGTTCTGATACAGAATCCTGTGGATTCCCGTGGCTCGGGGCAGGATGTAAGGGGTTAATCAGAACCCTGGACAGATAATGGAAAATAAATAAAAAGAGAACCGAATCTTAAAGCAGGCGGCGTTCTTTGTGACCCGATAATCCAGAACCTTCAAGGAACACGCGAGGTTGGAAGGTCGGACTCAACAAATCGCTACGTCAATTACGCAATTTAATAGAAAAGAGCTGTTTCCGATAAAAATCTGCCGATTCTGACGTTCTGATCGCTTAATGGGTTAATGAGCGCAATTAAAGACGTTTAATGAGATGCGTTTTCCTAAACTGTTCCAAACTGGGTTAAGCAAAAGCGGAAACCTGATTAGAGCTGGACGCGGGGCTTTAAATCAGCCGTACTGGTAACTCGGCTCTATTTCCACCTCACCGGGTCATAGATTTATTTAGAGCTTTAATGTAGAGATGCTATGGATTAACCCCGTGTGTCTCTGGGGGACACTAGAGTCTCCCCAACTTTCAGCAGGTTCAGAGACGACATAGAGCCCGTTCGCAAAACCGCTCCTTGGCTCAATTTCGCTCGGCTAAACTTCCTGCCGTCCCTAGATTAAGCCTGGCGGGGGTGGGGGGTCCTTTGGGCCCTTGAGCATTTATACCCCAAGGGCCCCTCTAAATACAGCTAACGCATAATTATTGAAAATAAACATTGATCTTGTAAAGTGACTGCTCGGCCTCCTGTGCTCTTTTTTCCTTTCGTTCTGTCTTTGATAATTATACACTTTCTGTCTCCTTTTTTCACCTCTCTTGCTGGCTCCTTTCCTTCTTGTTTCCCCCTTTTTTCTATCTTCTATTTTCTTCTTTTTCTATGTTTCTTGCGGTCTCTTTTCCCGTAGGTCCCCCTTTTTCCCGTCTCGTTGGTTCTCATGCCTACTTCTTGCGGTCACGTTTCTCTTTGATCTCCTATTTTCTTGAGAGATCCTATAAATCCCTCCTGGATATCATTCCTCCCAACTGTCCCGCTTTTCGAGACAGAGGTAGAGCTCGGGGGGGGGGTTTGGACCGAATGCACAGTAGTGGCACTCTGTGTTTAGGGCAATCTCTTTCCTTCCTTCTTTTGGCCTTGTCTTTCCAACAGAAGAAGGCTCTTCAACTTATCTTCTACCCTCTCAATAAGTCACCCTTGTTCTATGTAACTTGCTTCCTACATCCAGGCGACGATCGATGGACATTTTAGCTGCATCTTATATATCTTCTGATGCGCCTTTCCATGGCTCCGATTAACGGTTCGGTGATGGATGAAAGACACGTTGAGTCGACGGACATCTTGCTGGGGCCGGTGATGGTCCAATGGCTGGAGTCTTCACCCAACACATGGTGGAGGGGGGGGGTAAATCATGGCTCGATATTGAGGAAACTTCACTTCATATCGAGGAACGGGTCACTCATGGGATGGACGGGGCGCAGCTCGTGTCTCCTGCCAGCTGGCCCGTGTTCCTGCGGCGTTCTCGTATGTTCCCTTTTCAATTCCTCGGTGGACACATTAAAACATATGATGGATGAGCCAAGCCGAGGTGAAGGCAATTGTTATTGATCTGGGTGTATATGAGATGATCATTGTATATCCAATTGATTGATGACTTCGGGAGTCTTTGCTCACAGAAAACAAAGTGATTGCTGGTAGCCGGTTAGTTAAATATACATTACCGTGCTCGGTACAAACCTCCCGGCCCCCCGTGTAATAAAATACCGCTTATTTACCTCAACCACATGGAGAGCCCTTATCCATCTCAGGCGCCGCTGTCATTATAAATCCTCCATAAAAGGGGTCAGAGATATTAATAATAATCACAGAGAAGCATCAAACAGATCGGAACCAGACGCACACCCATCATTCCTCCTTATCCGCCTGTTCATTGGATTTCAGCCGGCTTCCAGAAGAAGATTTAGAACTTGCTGAAATCCTACACTTCTGCCCAATGTAGGTGGAACAGCCTCCTGGCAGAAGTGGTAGAGGGTAATACAGTGAGGGTATTAAACATGCATGGGATAGACATACGGCTCCTGAATCTAAGACGACTGATTAAGGTTTGAGTCCGGAGAAACAGCGATTAGACGGGGGCCAGATGGGGCCGATCTGCCGGCAGTTTTCTCCCACTGTTTTCAGGCACTGAAGAGGTTAACCAGCTATTTGCCTTAGTGAGGTGGTTTTCTACAAAGCTTTTACAAACGTAGTTAAACGCCGGCACAAACCTAATTAGGACCGAACACAATGTTTTAGATTACCCCTGTTAGCGGTTCCTCGGACCGGCACAATTTCAGCTCCAGTGGGCCAAAGATTTCTTAATGTCCAAACTCCTTAGTCTCGGAGTTCCTTGAAATAATCTGCTCTAAGTGAAGAGGTTTTATAACCCGCGGTTATTCCTGCTTCGTCTCTCAGGTATCCATATGCCGAATGTATCACCAGCGATCTTCTCTATCAGGTCTGCCAGGAACGTTCTCTTTCTATAGTAATGGTCTGAAGACCATCTGTGGAGGACAGCAGGACTCGGGGGGCTCTCCACCGCGGGCAGCTTTATCACAGTATCTATCGCGAAAATATAAAATGTTCAATAATGTTCTAATGAGAACTTTTTTTTAGGTATTTTTTTTAACAATGATGTCACTATTTTAATCCGCTTGTTATATTTTATGACAATCTCCTGTGTCTCCATGCCCTCGTGTCCCCACCATGTCATTGCCTGTCCTTGACCACAGGTCCTCATTTCTTCTTCTTTTCACAGCGCCTTCACCCTTCTGTGATCCCCAGTTCATCGTGTCTTCACCTATTTACGGTGTTATTATCCTTTTCTAGTCCCGAGTCATCAACCATACAGCATTCCACTAGATATTCCATCATCTTCATTGTCATCATCATCATCAGGCACTGATTGGCCATCTGGCATGCTGATCAAATGCCCAGTGGGCTACTAGTCGACAGCGCTACACATTGACCGGAGCTCAGAGCGGACGGTCCAGCCGTCAGCCCCACTTATCAGACGGCCACTGGCCTTAAAGTGCCAGGACCTCCTTGTCATCAACAATCTGGCCCTGATCACCATTGTGGTCATCATCTTTTTCTACATCTTTCCTTCACGTCATCATCTTTCTTGTTTCTATGTAATCATACTTCTACTACATCATCATCATCATCATCTTTCTCTACCTCTTTCTTCCATGTAATCATTCTCCAGTTTCCATTTCTTTACACGTCTACATTGTTGTCATCCTTCCATGCTTCCCGCTTCCTTGTCATTATCCATCCAGTTGGCTATGCCATCATCCCTTCCTGCTACCACCCCATTGACCTCACCTTGTCCGGGGTCATCAGCCTTCCTGTCTGCCATGCCACCAGCGTTATCATTTCCCCCAAAACCACGAGGGGATTTATTGCCATGCCACATGGTAAACAAAGGAAAACCAGTAATACCTCAAACCCCTTTACAGTAATCTGGCCATAACCTGCCCAGTAACCCCAGTATAGTCATAATGCTTGCACTCCTACCCAGTAACCCCAGTATAATCATAATACTCGCAGTCCTACCCAGTAACCCCAGTATAATCATAATACTCGCACTCCTACCCAGTAACCCCAGTATAATCATAATACCCGCATTCCTACCCAGTAACCCCAGTATAATCATAATACTCACAGTCCTACCCAGTAACCCCAGTATAATCATAATACTCAGTCCTACCCAGTAACCCCAGTATTATCATAATACTCACAGTCCTACCCAGTAACCCCAGTATAATCATAATACTCACACTCCTACCCAGTAACCCCAGTATAATCATAATACTCAGTCCTACCCAGTAACCCCAGTATTATCATAATACTCACAGTCCTGCCCAGTAACCCCAGTATAATCATAATACTCAGTCCTACCCAGTAACCCCAGTATTATCATAATACTCACAGTCCTACCCAGTAACCCCAGTATAATCATAATACTCACACTCCTACCCAGTAACCCCAGTATAATCATAATACTCAGTCCTACCCAGTAACCCCAGTATTATCATAATACTCACAGTCCTGCCCAGTAACCCCAGTATAGTCAGTAACACATCATGGACTTGACTGTTACTGTGACTATGGAGTGGTGTTTTGCACGAGTTCCTGCTCTGTTATCGTAGCCCGATCCACTAAACAAACACCCTGAATCCTTATCATACCACCTTATGGTAAACAGTAGAATGGCTCGGTCTTAATCACCCAGGCAGACACTCTGTCTAATGAAAGTCAATGGAGGAATGGACTTCTTTAGCATTGCCATAAAGCATCAGCTCAGTGTGGTGTTTGAGCCGGGAAAGTCACCCAAAATATCACATGACTGACAGCGATGCCAGAAGTCCTCATTTTACATCGGTTCCTTACACTTAAACCATACCTCAATTTTAGACCTGATCTCAAGTTACATCATGGCAGAGTAGAACTTACAGAATATAGTGTTCCCACTATAATGGGTTTTTTTTGTGTTTTCACCCCTTTCCCACCCTCATCGCATGCGCGGGTATTTCTATAAAAAAAATGAAGAATCAGACATTGAGAACATAACCAGCCTCGAATTACATCATTTTACCCCAAATCATCACCATTTCCCAAAGCCCAACCTGATGTAAGTGTGAGGACTCTCTGTACACCACATCTAATTTAACATTTATTTCATAGAACTAACTATTTTAACAGTATATCCCTAAACCGCATGATTTCACCCCAAAAACCTTTTGTAATCCTCCTGCCCGTCCCGTCTTATGCCGGCGCGGATTTCCACGCGGAATGGAAGCCCATTAAACGGGATAAATCAAAAAACACATTAGAAGAAAAAAAAAAGATCTAGAACCAATTTGCCAATTTCCGCCCCAGTTTAGCCGGACCCCGGCCGCTCAGATGTTCCCTGCGATGCTAAATTGGATGCTATGAGGTGCTTTTCAATGCTTATTGAGGCTGCGTCACATCCCTGACAGAGTGATAAATCTCTCCGGAGCGGCTCGTCCGTCTGACGGGGGCCGGCGAAGACGCGCGGGGATGGAAAGCAGGGTGTAGGGAGGAGGTGGGGGGGCGCTGCGAATTCAGGAGAGATTCACTCGGAAATCAATTTCATTGGCAGTAAATGATTTATCCCAGCGGGCGGCGGGAGTCCGGACGCCAAAACTAGAATTAAAGAGGAAAAAAATAAGGTTTGAAATAGCAAGTTAAGCAGTTTCTGCCCGTGAGCCGTGCCCCGCAGCGAGGAATATCACGCTTAACACGTCTGCCGCGGCCCCCGCCGCCCAGCGCTGGCACCGTGACGGGCGCGTACACCGAGACATATACAGAGCGGCATTAGGGTTAAATCCCGCCGTAACGTAAAGGGTGTTTTCCGCTTCTTACATTATATCTGAACCAGGGACAGACGGCCAAAATCATCAAATCATCAAAAAGATGAGTAAAATGGGCGGGACATTAGTACCACCCTAATGTATACCCCAGGTATGGTATATGACATCAGCATGCTGTATACCGCAGGGTATGGTATATGGAGTCAGCATGCTGTATACCGCAGGGTGTGGTATATGATGTCAGCATGCTGTATACCGCAGGGTATGGTATATGGAGTCAGCATGCTGTATACCGCAGGGTATGGTATATGGAGTCAGCATGCTGTATACCGCAGGGTATGGTATATGGAGTCAGCATGCTGTATACCGCAGGGTATGGTATATGACATCAGCATGCTGTATACCGCAGGGTATGGTATATGACATCAGCATGCTGTATACCGCAGGGTATGGTATATGGAGTTAGCATGCTGTATACCGCAGGGTGTGGTATATGATGTCAGCATGCTGTATACCGCAGGGTATGGTATATGGAGTCAGCATGCTGTATACCGCAGGGTATGGTATATGGAGTCAGCATGCTGTATACCGCAGGGTATGGTCTATGGAGTCAGCATGCTGTATACCGCAGGGTGTGGTATATGGCGTCAGCATGCTGTATACCGCAGGGTATGGTATATGGAGTCAGCATGCTGTATACCGCAGGGTATGGTATATGGAGTCAGCATGCTGTATACTGCAGGGTATGGTATATGGAGTCAGCATGCTGTATACCGCAGGGTGTGGTATATGGCGTCAGCATGCTGTATACCGCAGGGTATGGTATATGGAGTCAGCATGCTGTATACCGCAGGGTATGGTATATGGAGTCAACATGCTGTATACCGCAGGGTATGGTATATGATGTCAGCATGCTGTATACCGCAGGGTATGGTATATGGAGTCAGCATGCTGTATACCGCAGGGTATGGTATATGGAGTCAGCATGCTGTATACTGCAGGGTATGGTATATGGAGTCAGCATGCTGTATACCGCAGGGTGTGGTATATGGAGTCAGCATGCTGTATGCCGCAGGGTATGGTATATATGACATCAGCATGCTGTATACCGCAGGGTGTGGTATATGGAGTCAGCATGCTGTATGCCGCAGGGTATGGTATATATGACATCAGCATGCTGTATACCGCAGGGTATGGTATATGGAGTCAGCATGCTGTATACCGCAGGGTGTGGTATATGACATCAGCATGCTGTATACCGCAGGGTGTGGTATATGGAGTCAGCATGCTGTATACCGCAGGGTGTGGTATATGATGTCAGCATGCTGTATACTGCAGGGTATGGTATATGGAGTCAGCATGCTGTATACCGCAGGGTATGGTATATGGTGTCAGCATGCTGTATACCGCAGGGTGTGGTATATGGAGTCAGCATGCTGTATACCGCAGGGTGTGGTATATGGAGTCAGCATGCTGTATACCGCAGGGTGTGGTATATGATCTCAGCATGCTGTATACCGCAGGGTGTGGTATATGATCTCAGCATGCTGTATACCGCAGGGTGTGGTATATGATGTCAGCATGCTGTATACCGCAGGGTATGGTATATATGACATCACCACGCTGTATACTCTGTACTGCTGTAAGGACCCGCGTGCCCCCCCCCGGCTCTGAACCTCACATCTTACCCGCGATGCAGCTGCTTAAACTTTTAAATCACAGCATCCAGGTGCGCAAATTTAACCCTCAGTGTCCCAGGCGATGCCCCCCTCCCCCCACTGAGACTGCCACGTAAACAGCTCGCTCCACCCCGATCCGTGTTATACAGAGAAAGCCCCGTAACTAATTCACAGAATGGGAAGAAATAATCCCAACAGGCTTGTATTTTTTAGGAAAGTCCCAGCGTAACTGCATAGTGTCCTCGCGCATGCAGTCATTAGAGGTCCTAGAAGTTAACTATAGGAGAGGAACTGAGACCTCAAACCGCTGGAAGCCAAACATCTGCTGCCCCCCCCATCTCCCCTGCACGGTGATCTGACCAGGAGAGGGGGGGTCCATTGAACGGCTTGATTCTCAGGTTTTACCCCCAATCTTAGGGTCTGGGGTACATGGGCAGATTATCATCATCTCAGGGCTCTTAACCTAGTCTGGGAGTGAACGGGCAGATTCTCAGGGTTTTTACCTCAGTCTCGGGGTGAAGGGGCAGATTCTCAGGGTTTTTACCTCAGTCTCGAGGTGAAGGGGCAGGTTCTCAGGGTTTTTACCTCAGTCTCGAGGTGAAGGGGCAGATTCTCAGGGTTTTTACCTCAGTCTCGAGGTGAAGGGGCAGATTCTCAGGGTTTTTACCTCAGTCTCGAGGTGAAGGGGCAGATTCTCAGGGTCACACAGTCTGGAGCCGACTCTTTCATATTCTCCTCTGATTTAGTGATATCCGAGCGTCCCGATTGGTGCTTTTCTCCCTGCTTTATCACAGCTGCTTGAATACAGGTGGGCTTTAAGTTTAAGGTCCTCTGATGTATACAGATTCCCTGTATGTGATGAGCAGCACCCCCTTCCTTGGGGTCACAAATCAGCCATCGCCGCCTTAACAAAAAGGGGGCAAATTGGTTATCTGTTCTGCACTGAAGGGGTTAACGACCGGGGGGGGCAATCTGAATATTGAGGTCTCAAACGGTAAAAAAAAACCCAGTAAAGGTGACTTTTGTGCGGAAATGTATTTCTTTTCCGTGTTTTTAATGGCGGATATACTTAGAAATGTGCAAAGCTCGTCGATTTCTCCCCCGGACCCCCCCTCTGCGCAGGGGGGGCAGTATATCACATTCTGCCCCCTGCTTCACACGCTTAACACCTTCCTTATAATACATCGCAGGTTGCTTCTTTGCCGACCTCATTAAAATAGAAAATACCCCCGGGGGCTGCGACGTGGCCGGCAATAAAAGGTGTCGATAATTTTCACCAGCGAGACGCGGCCGTTAAACATGCGCGGCCAAAAAATATATATATATTAAAGGGCGTTTAAACTGTTCCGATGATTTTTATGGGGTATTACAAATAGGGCGAGTAAAAGCATCAGGGCGATAATAGAGCCGTCAAATATTTATTAGCTCTTTTTTCTTTAATCGATACTTGCCATCTCTCCCGATGTTTTCGCTCACTAGGCTTTTTTTTATTCACTAGGGTTCACCCACTCTGGAAGATCAGGCAGGGGTCTTGGGTCTTTGGTGGGCATCATTTCTAAAAAATGTTTTGCCCCAGTCTCAGGGTCTCGGGGCAGATTCTCTGGGTCACACAGTTTGGATTTCACTCCTTCCTATTCCCCCCCCCCCCGCTCTGATCATATATAAGACTCCCTGTTGGTGTTTTTTGCTCCCAGTATGTTATGGTTGATATCCCTGCTTGAATGCAGGTGACTCTTTAAATAATGACAAGTCAAGGTTTCCATGGCGACCGGTAACACATTTGGCGAGTCCCTACATAGAATCTTCACCATGGGTTATTAAAGGGTTAATATTTTTTCTGCACTCACTGGGGTAATGTTTTTTTGTAAAATTACACTTAGTTTGCACCAAAAGGCAATTTATTAGAACCAAAACAACAATAAAATTAAGGAAATTCATTACAGAATAATAGCACCCGTCTCTCCTGCTGTAACAACTCAAACCTTAATCAGTCGTTGGTCTCGTCTTAGATTCAGGAGCCGTATGTCTATCCCATGCATGTTTAATCCCCTCACTGTATTACCCTCTACCACTTCTGCTGGGAGGCCACTCAGCCTATCCCACTCATCTCACCTCCAGGTATACCCCGCGCCCCATAGCGGAGGGCCAATAGTAATTTTTTGCTCAATAGGTGCTTTTAAATGTTAGTTTTGTTGTGTAATTTGTGACACTGTAGAGTTAACCCTTCGACACAAGGTGGGTTAGCTGGCTTTGCGCCGGATCTGGTTCAGAAGGGGTTAAGGGCGGCCGGGTCCCGGAGATAATCCCCCGTTATAAATGAAATCTGACATTCCCATTGGCAGGCGGTGAAAGTGTGTTTAAAGACACGGCGGGCTGAGAATGCGGAGCCGCGGGGAGGAATGATTAGCGTGCGAGAGAGCGGCGGGATGGGGCCGCAGAAAAAGGAGGAATCAATTCGGAGCGCTTGGGAAATAGATGCAAACTACCTCCGCGCGTGGAGCTCAGTCTCTGCAGGAGGAGAAATGATAGAACGGAGGGTCGGAGGCTGAGAGGGAATGGAAAGGAAGTTTTACTTTACTGAGAGGGTGGTGGATAAGTGGAACAGCCTCCCAGCAGAAGTAGTAGAGGGTAATACGGGGAGGGGATTTAAACATGCATGGGGTAGGTGATGCCACTCTTTTTTTCTTTCAGTTTACCTATTGTACCGCGCTTCAGACTATGATGGTGCTATTCAATAAACCATAAGTCAGATGTCATAATCTGTAGAGCTGCACTTCCTGTTTTGCGATCTGTGTTTTTTTGGAGGAGGGGGGGTTCTATGGCTGAAAAATGTAACTGAATTAACAGCCATAAATTTTTAAAAGTGGTCAACTTTCAAAAAGGAGTAACTTCTTTTTTTTCTCGGTGTTAAAAACGGCCCTGCGGGTTTCGCTGTTTAAGTGGATGATGGAGTCTGGAAGCGGAGGCCGGTCTGTTAAGCAGAATGATAAAGGAGAGCCGCCCCGAGCCGCCCGCTTTCCATGCTCGGGAGTTTTAAAGAACAGCCCCGGAGGAAAAGAAATTGGACAGAGGGGCCACATGAATGTACTGCGGACGAGGTACCCATGGTCAGGCCTGTTTAAGGGGTTAAGGCATGACTAAGCGGAAATTTTGGCACTGAAAGTGTTAAGTTGGTGGCACGTGCAGGGCCAGAAGGGAGGGGGTAATTACCCTCCCCGGGGGGTATATAAGGAAGGGTCGTGGCCTATAGGGGCAATCATTTTAAAGAAAATTTTCCCGCCCGTCCCTCCCCTAATTTTGGCATTTGCCGGGTACTCTGGTTAGTTAAGCTGGTACGGTGCAGAAGTTAACCCTCTAGGTGCGGTTACTTGTGGTGCACAGAGGTGTAAGTGCAGGACACTCCAGGGGCATGCGCCTCTGTGAATCGTATGGTCATGTGACTGCCGCGCTGGGGGACGCCGGCAGTTCCAGCAGGGATACAGGTGGATACGCCCATACCAGCAGGTTATTAATTTGGTTATTAATTTGGTTATTAAGTGGTTATTAAAATGGTTACAATTGGTTATGTTATTTATATATATTGTGTCAAATTGGTTGTGTTAATAATATTTGACACTTTGTAACATGTTAATAAAGGTTGAGTGTCGCGGTGCTGAAGTATTTTAAGTCCGCACCGCGGCCAAATAATTCCATATCTGACATTTAATAAAGTTTTTAAAATAAAGAAGTGTCTCTTGTTTTATTTGTAAAAGAGGTACCGAAACTGGACGCTACTTCATTCATGTGAATGAATGAGGGGCCGGGAGGTGATTTGTTTTACAGGGAGATCTGCCGCAGAGGCAGCTGGTCCTGCGCGGACGCCATCGCTGCGAATCCGTCCGGAGGCTCCTGGGGTTCTGGAGAGAGGCTCTGCAGCAGGGAGCAGCACCAATTGCAATATGTAGGGACTGAACTCAGGAGAGCTTGTAGCAACAAAAATATTCTGAGGGCACCCAAGGGAGGGCTGGCCAGGGGACTAAAATCATGTAATTTCATCCAATTCCAGAAGCTTTTTTTACACTCTTTACTTGCAGTACCACATGTCGCCACCGGACTGGATCCTTTGCTTCTTTACGGATTTTTCTAGACATTATGTAAACCTCTTGCTGGGAGGGTTCCAGACAGGAGTGATTTTGGGCCGCTTGGGTGTTGATCCGGATTAGGACATGGGTCTCGAGATGGGAGTTGGCATTGATGGGATTGGAGGAACGGGAAGAGGGAGTTCCCTGATGCTCCGCCCTTTAACCGAAGTTCACTGGGAGGTCAGAATAATGAAGACAGATTAGTTGAGGAAGAGAAGCAAGAAGAAAGAAGACTTTTTGGAGCAGCAGACGAAGAAAGAAAAGAGAAGAAAGGAGAACAAGAAGATGCAAGAAAAGAAACGGAGCTGCACGGCAAGGAGACAGGAACACGGAAGAGGCCGTCAGGGAGACATTCAGAGATGGCGTGAGAGAGAGTGAATGAGAGTGGGGGAGAGTATGAGAGAATGAATTAGGGCGAGTGAACAACAAATTTAGTTTCTGAATGTAAAAAGCCCTCCGATTTTCATTCAGAAATAAAAGGTCAGAAAATGAAATTCGTTGTCTAAAAAAAACCCAGACCAAAAATGAAAAATGTGTCCGAATCCTTTCTTGGCCAATTTGCCCCAATTCTAGCATTAAGCGTAATATTTAGGGTTGGGATTTAAATCATTGATTGGTCCTCTCAATACTCAATTATCCAATCGCAGACATCGCTCTCCGTTTCCATTAAACAGCTTATAAAAGCCGCACTCTTCCACATCCACCGTGTTACCGCCAGGTTGCCGGCGCTCGCCGATAATTAATAGGTGTAAGTCACTAAAAATGATTATTCTTTCCAGAAAATTACCGCCGTGTTCTGCGAAAATGTTAACATTCGTGGCCGTAAAATAAATGGAGGATGTATGCGTGTGACGGTCTGCCACGGCGGGCGTGAATAATGTTCCAGCGGAACCCGCGGTGATATTTCTCACGCTGCTCGGGGCGGGGAGGAAATGCACATCGATTCGCTTCATTTTAACCTCATGGGTTTTTTCACATGTCACAGAATCCCAGCAGCGAACATGCGACCGGGAAATAAAAATGGCGGGCGAGCCGCTTAAACCACCGGGCAATTTACTAACGGGCCCGCCAGGTCGGAGCAAAAACGAGCGGAGAGCTGGGTTTTAACTAGACTTGTGCATTCGGATTCGGGCGAACGTGAAAAGGAACACGAAGGGTGCGTTTTTGTTGTTCAGCCCAAATACCAAAGAAACAAGCATGGCGGCAGCAAAACGTAGACAAAGACACACAACACGAAGAATCTTCGTAAATATCTCCTACCTAATCTCCCTGGTCCCTTCCCACATCTAGCCTACCTTATCTACGCAGCATTACAGGGGTTAACGGGAGCGGGAATCCGTAGGATCGCGCAAGGAGTTAAAGGTCCAGCTGCCCTTCATTGGTTGATGCTAGAGGAGCTCCCTGCCGGTGACCAATAGAGTCGCTCACATGGACCCTTAACTCTTGGGACCTCCGCAGGCCAAGTTTTGCCATCTGGAGCAGGGTCTCCCCAGGCCTAGTGTCGGCGCCAGGATTTTAATAGTCCGTATGAGTGACTCTATCGGTCGCCGGCAGGGGGCTCGTCTGGCATCAACCAATGAAGGGCAGCTTCTGGAGGAGCCCCCTGCCAGTCGTTCTTATGGCCCCTTACCTCCTGACAGCGAACCTACAGATTTCCACTCCCCTGCGATGCTGCGTAGATAACGGGAGTGGAAATCCGTAGGTTCGCCGTCAGGAGTTAAAGACCTTTAACTCTTGGAGCGGGGAGACAGGCCAAGTTCCCAGTCGGGAGTTAAAGGGCCGTGCAAGCGACTCTATTGGTCGTCTGCAGGGGCCTCCTCTGGCATCAACAGGTGCATTTCATTGTTTTAGGGCAGAGGAGGCCCCTGCCGGCGACCAATAGAGTTGTTTGTACGGACATTTAAAATCCTGGCGCCGAAGCTGCTGCGTACCGTTAACCCCGTATTAACCCCTTCTACAAAAAACGAAGAAAAAAACGAACATTAAGAATGCACACGAACCGAACACAGGAACGGGAGAATATTCATTACATTACGTTTATTTATAAAGCGCCAGCAGATTCCGTAGCGCTGTTACAGTCAGTAGAACAATTTCACATACAAAAAACACACAATAACAAACTGGTGCAAAAGGAGAGGAGGGCCCGGCTCCCGGGAGCTTACAATCTAGTGGTTGGTTGAGGGGGAAGTGAGACAATGGGATGGGGATGAGGTGATTTGGTTCCGATGGTGTTGTCGCCGCTTTCTGCAGTGGTACCCGGCATGTTGTTTCCCTCCCGTTAACTCCGGTGTAACTCTTACATATCCCAGGCCACTGGGGGAGAGGCCACAGCAGCCACATTTCCAAGCATTCATATTCATGTAGCCAGAGGAGCTGCGCAGGGCTTGACAGAGCTAGGAGGAGGGCCCGAGGGGTTTTAATGGTTATGATTGGTGGTAGTTCTGATGGGTGGGGTTTTTAGTGAGAGGTATAAATGGGCGGACATTTTAGATCCTGTGACAATTAATTTGAGCAACTTACCTGTTTTTTTTTTTTTTTTTCTTTTTTCGTCTTCGCTTGGTCACAGCGGAGGGGCTGGATTGGTTAGGTGGGGGGTAGAATGGGGATGTTTTGGTTGGTATGGTTGGTTCGTTTGGTAGGTTTCGAGCTGGTCTGTGGCTCAGAACCTGGGGTGGTAGGGGTATCTCGGTATGCCCCTACTGTTGGTTTGGTGTTAGTGTGCACCTCACTGGTATGGTGAGGTTTATGTGTTATAATTTGGGGGTCATTGTCTATGTGTTGATATGTGGGGAATGTGTGAAGGTTATATTGTGTTATCTGTTATGGACAATGACTTAATGTTTGGTATGTTGTATATATGTTTATCATATATATACGTTAATATATATTTATTCTGTTATGGTTTATAATAAAGCGGTGGACAATTATTTTCCATCATATCTGTGTGGTCTCCATTATTTGGGTTCATAGCAGGGTTAATGTTTGGTGTTCCTTCACAAGCCCTATCTTGACGATGCGCCTGTCATGTAATACGAAGATTTTTCCCCCCACGAAGACGAACAAGAAGAGATGGCCGGCGCCCAAGTCTAGTTATTACTGTATACAGTGCTGGGGGTTATATTACTGTATACAGTGCTGGGGGGGTTATTACTGTATACAGTGCTGGGGGTTATATTACTGTATACAGCGCTGGGGGTTATATTACTGTATACAGCGCTGGGGGTTATATTACTGTATACAGCGCTGGGGGGTTATATTACTGTATACAGCGCTGGGGGTTATATTACTGTATACAGCGCTGGGGGTTATATTACTGTATACAGCGCTGGAGGTTATATTACTGTATAGAGTGCTGGGGGTTATATTACTGTATACAGCGCTGGGGGGTTATATTACTGTATACAGCACTGGGGGTTATATTACTGTATACAGCACTGGGGGTTATATTACTGTATACCGCGCTTGGGGGTTATATTACTGTATGCAGCGCTGGGGTGGGTTATATTACTGTATACAGCGCTGGGGGGTTATATTACTGTATACAGTGCTGGGGGTTATATTACTGTATACAGCGCTGGGGGTTATTACTGTATACAGCGCTGGGGGTTATATTACTGTATACAGCGCTGGGGGGTTATATTACTGTATACAGCGCGGGGGTTATATTACTGTATACAGCGCTGGGGGGGGTTATATTACTGTATACAGCGCCGGGGGGGTTATGTTCGACTAGAAAATATTTTTCCAACTTAACATACCGGTATTTGGGGTCTCCTTGGTTTATAATGAAATGTATTAATTCAGAATATAATGCAGCGAAGGCACCTCCATCCTCGTGAAGAAGCTTTTTCGGAGCAGCGGCCCTCCCGGGCCGCGGTGTTATTGTGTAGGTAAGCACTCGGACTTCCTGGAGGGTTCTAAGAACCATCAGAGCCGACTAATCACTTTTCTCCGAGGCTTCACTTCCTATCAATATTAGTCCCTAACGCCGTGCGTCGCGCTGCGATAGATCACTCTCAGCCGCTGTGATTGATGCCTGTTTAAAAACGTGCCGTTGTTTTGCTTAATAAGACATTTTACTACCTTTTAGGAGATTTGCACTTTATGAATGACTCGGTCTTAATTCTCCTTCCCCGCGGTCCCCTGGGTATGCTTTCTAATTACTCTTTTCCTCGTCGTCTCCGCGGGGAATTGAGGAAGATTTGTTGTCCCGCACCCATAAGTAACCAGACCATTAAACTTTGAGCATTCCCTTAATCGATTTATTCATTTTTAGCACAAAAGGAAACATTTTAATCTTTAAGTCACCACTTAGTAAATATTACCCACCGTGACTACTGTATTCTACTGTATGGCCTACGTTTCTCCTGCTGTAAAGACTCAAACCTTAATCAGTCGTTGTTCTCGTCTTAGATTCAGGAGCCGTATGTCTATCCCATGCATGTTTAATACCCTCACTGTATTACCCTCTACCACTTCTGCTGGGAGGCTGTTCTACTTGTCTCCCACCCTCCTTGTATTTTACTTGCTTCCTATTTTGAATGTAAGCTCTGCAGGCAAGGACCCCATGTATTATCATCTTCCTTGGTGGCACTTCATGTACTGCACCAGCCCTCATACCGGAATCCCAGCCACAAAATAGTGATTTCACCGGCTAGCATGGTCAGTAGTGTACCGAAATGGTGGAGCTCGCGCACTATGAGAGAAAACCCTTTTCTTATCCAGGGTCCTGCTTCCACTGCGCGGCAAAATAGTTTCATCACACAGTGTGCGGGCGACACAGGCCCACATTAGGCGGCTGTTGGGCTGCGTAGACATCTGGCCCCAGTGATGCTCGGCCGGCCCCCGGCAAGGGGGTGCGGAATAGTGAATGGGTGAATGAATGAGTGAGTGTTTAGGGGCAGAAATGGGACAGGCAGGCTGTTTGGGGGGGGGGCAGATGGCACATGCAGGCTACTAAAGGGACAGAAGTGGCATGGGAAGGGTGTTTCAGGGGCAGAGCTGGCACAGGCAGGCTGTTTTAAGGGCAGAGGCCTACCACATCAATGTCTGACTTAGCGTATAGTGATAGGGGTTATGCTGCACTACCATCAATGTCTGGCTGAGCATTTAGTGATAGGAGTTATGCTGCACTACCATCAATGTCTGGCTCAGTATTTAGTGATAGGAGTTATGCTGTAACATATCTGTTCAGTACATTTTATTTATTTAAACTTTAATTTAATTTATAAGTTAATAATTTTTTCAGATTTCTATTTTTTTACAGATGACAGTTTACAAA